>NC_053025.1:577634083-577926378 GCF_003073215.2 Triticum urartu | reverse complement strand
GATCTAAAAACTTCCTCCGAAAAAGCCATTCCTTTGGAAAAGTCCAGATCCAACGTTGATCCCTCATGATGACCCATGTGAGATGGGTATAGAGTGAGAGATCAGAGAACGCCGGAGATGATGGGTGGAGAAAGAACAAGATTTACTGGTTGGAGAGGGAGATCGCCGGAGAGCCTAGGGCGCCGGTGGGAGGGGAGGTGGGAGCCATCAGACACACATATTTTAGTTTATCCTATCCTCGACATTAGCCCCCAAGTTTAGCTTGGATTTATCCATGGTAAACTTATACTACAAAATAAACACAAGAACAAATTTGACAGGTTGTGCTTCGGGTTAAGAATTCTTGTAAACCGACACCTGATCATCCTTAATTCCTTGTCATTTCCTCCTTCTAGAAAATCCAGGTCAATAGACCAGCTTCATAATCAATTTGCTTGTAGAAGAAATATTGTAAATAAAAAAATCCATTTGATTCAGCCTTGAATGCTCTGACTTGACAAAAATATTGGTCTTCAAATATTCAATTGATATTCAGCCGGCTTGAAAATGTAGAACTTGCCAAGCTATGATTTCCAAAATCGGCGAGTTATAAAAACTGATAATTCCGGGTCATGATTTTTGCCAACGCCGGTTCATGATTGTTGCCAACGTCGGTTCATGATTATTGATGACGTCGGGTCATGATTATTGATGACGCTGGGTCAATCTGGTTTATTCAAAACTGAGTAATTTGAAGATTTTTCTCCCTTATATCCATATTATCTGTAGCCCCCAAGTCTTGAGCAGAACAAAGTGATGGCTTAAGACTTGCTTCAATATAAATACTGCCACTTAAGAAATCCATGTTGTTCATCCCAGTCACTTAGTAAAAACTAAATATTCCATATTATGTAGCCCCCAAGTGCCGGGTTGTCATGCTTGCAGCAACCTGGGACTTATAATTGCCTGATGTTCAAAAAACTTCAACCAGTGTAGCCCCCAAGGGCCGTGTCATTATGCAATAATGAGCAGGGACTTTATAAATATAATCATGCTTCATCGAAAATAACATCATATGATGTAACTCCACCATGGGGCTTGAACTCATGTCCACAAGGTTAAGAGCTTTGTGTTTTACCAACTGAGCAGTGGACCCTTGAATATAACAGCTTAAGACTTGTGTACCCTGAATCATTGATAGGAGCAATTGGTAGCCCCCAAGGGCCGACTCATTATGATATGATGAGTCGGGTTTTTGATAAGACTAATAAAAATGACTTTGCATTAGCCCCCAAGTGCCATGGTGCATGCTGGCAGTGACATGGGACTTGCATATTTGATGTAATCTCAATTTGAATAAATGTAGCCCCCAAGTGTCGGGTTGTAAGCCTGCAACGACTCGGGACTATTCCTTCCATTGTAGAATGAATCATATCCATTGATAAAATAATAGCCATTGCGCTGAAGCGACTTTGAAAACCTCAATCATAATATTGGTTATTGACAACCATAATAAAAATCCAGGCAATGTTGGCTATTTGAAGATTTGAATAATATAATCCGGTTTGGAAAACCGGTTCCTGTGATATTGAATCGTACTGCCGGTTTAGGATACCTGTGCAGTAAGAGTGATAACCCCAATCTTGATAACCCCCCCCCCATATTTTGCCGGTTTATAATAAAACCATACCGGGCTGTAATAAACACCGGATTATCCATATAATACTGGCGACTTGTAGTCGAAAATAGGCCGGGTCAATAAGCACCAGATTATAACTGATCATGTACTGACAACTTGTTTAGTTGAAAGCCAAATCGGGTCAAGGACACCGGTTTATCAGAAGATATTATGAACCTCAACAAAGGTGAAAAAACTTGGCAAATAGAACTCAAAAAGAAACATGCGAGGCTTTTCACGAGCTGCCAGGCTCCAAATCGAGGCTTTTCATGGGCTGTCAGGCCACTAAATTAACCATTTCACAAAGCCTCTTAAGATGGACCTCAATCTTTAACCAATCACGTTTTAACTTTGACAAGTTCAGGGTGTATGAGATTGACTGTCAAACGTTCACGGGTTGTACCAGGTTTACCTGGGCGGAGTGACTTACTTAAAGAAGGCAGGTTAACCCGGGGTTTTAGGTGCGAACACCAGGCTTCCAAGCCGGGCTTGATAGCATATTACAAGGGTGCAGACTCTTAGTTCGGTGCGAAGCAAAGAGCCCCCAAGTAACTTCCCTGGTGGCCTTACTTCGATCAAGAGGTGTATCTATGGTTCAAATACAACCAAGCCCCCAAGTGATTTCTTTCTGAACTGTGCTTGTCGGGTGCCTATGTTTGAGTTGTGATGTGCAACAAACTCTCTTTGGCCCCTTATGATAATATTGGCTTGATAGCCGGAGTACCGAAGTAACCAGGGCTATGCTCTTTTGATAATATTGGCTTGATAGCCGGAGCAAGAGGGTAGTAACGCTATGTTCTCTTTGGTGAATACACCTATGTTTGAATAGGAAGCCCCCATGTGATCAATAATATGACAAGCCAATAAGGCAGGATAACCCATGTCTGAACCGCGCATCATGGCAACCGGCCCTCTTCGGCAACCTTTAAATTTTTGCAAGAGATAAATTCTTCTTGAACCAGGATTTTGAACCGTATATTGAGAGCTTCAAAGCTTTGTGGGAGACATCTTTCCCTTGAGCCGAATTTTAAACCGGAATCTTCATTTTCAGCTGTAAATATTCTGACAGCCTTTAAACTCAAACTTGTGAGAAATTAATTCTTTTAGAACCAGAAATTCTTAAACCGGATTTGAGGGCTTCAGTGAGACTGACTTCCCTTGAGCCGGATTTTAAACCGGAATTCTTCATTTTGAACCAGATTTTCTGACGGCCTTTAAATTTTCATCAATATGGTAGTAGCCTTTGGGACCGGGTTATCTTTCCCTCCATCATCCTGGGGTTCTTAAACTTTGCTGAAATTCACAAGATTTGCTGAGTCATGTCATCGTAGCCCCCAAGTCTTAAGACGACTCGAGGAGTTGGCTTGAGATTCTTCATACTTTGCCCTGATATAAACCGGCATATAGCTGAATAGTGGACCGCTGTCATATGTTGAAGCTGGAAGCAAGGTGGCGAGTTAATGATCTTCGCAACACTCATTGTATATCCTTGGCGTTGACAACGCAATACAAATCCACGGAAGCTTGAGGTTAATCGTGGCGGGTCATAAATGACTTCGTATGATTTGTGCTAATAATCCGGCCAGCGGTTCATCCCAGCTGGTTGTTTGAAGTCTAACCAAACTGTAGTGGCGGCGACTTGTGCGCATGTCCATTGAGTCATCCATCGTAGACGGCGGTCAATCAATAGCTCATGCAGACAGGTGCGGCCTAGTGTGTTGATGTAGACCAGACCGCGAGAGACGGACTACAAAGACGACTGCGGCTTCAAAGGCGGCACAGACACATGAATCGGCCGCAATAAGTCAATCGCGTGTGTTGATATAGTGGGGGTGGCAACCTGCGCAGGATGAGCACTAGTGCAAAAAATAATACTTGGCCATGCCCCTTTTACAACACCGTTTTGTAAGAAATAATGGTCCTGCGAAAAAATATCACAAACCAGAGTAATTGTTCTCAAATGATTTAATATGTGATGATAAAATACATAGAAAGGATAGCACCTGGTATTTTTTTTGTTGGACGGATGAGTTGGCCGCGGTGTTGTAAAAACGTCACGAACACGGATGAGCCGGCCGCAGGCACGGACGATGAGTCAGTCCCGTGTGTTGATGAAGCGGGGGGCGGCGATTTGCCCACATATACATTCAGCAGCACAACACGGGCAAGCGCCGGTGCAGAATATTGCTAGCATACACTCTGTACCCGCCATATAAATCACTTTTGTAGTGAACAATTATCCTGTATACAAAAAATGTACAGATCAAAGTAATTGTCCTTTGACAAAGAACAATATGCGCTAATAAAATAAACTTAGATGGATGTTACCTGATGATCTGGACGGTAGATGATCTGTGTGCAATCGTACATCATGTCCATTGGACAGATGATCCATACACAGACTGAAAAGGTCCGGAGGAGTACGAATACTAGTGATGATGGACCAGTATAACCTCACGTTATTTGAAATGGCAACCTGTGGTAGCATTTTTCACGTGATATGCTTTGGAAAGTCAATGATTGTTGGGGGCCGCGCTGCTAGTGGATGTCTCATGCATGCGAGTACATGGCTGTTATTCTGTTTCTCTCTTTTCCTCTTTCTTTCCAACGATGGACAAGGCAACTGCGGTCGGCTGCTGCGGAAGCCAGGTGCATAGGTGAGCACGGCGGCGGTCCACGGCAACAGCTCGAGTTTGGCGGAGTCACGGGGCGGTTCCTAGCGTGAACGGTGACGAAGCGTCTCAGAGGCCAAGGTGGCTCGGCGTGCGGTGACTCATGGCGCAGCAGAAAGGCAGCCAGGCAGTGGCTCGTCGGCGCGTGGGGCGGAGCCTGACCCGGAGCAGCGGCGATGCAGAACCGGCCGTAGCGCAGCGCAGGCAGGGCCACTGCAGGCGGAGAGCGAGGCGAGGACCACGGGCCTTAGCGGAGGCGGCAGTACAGGAGGCTCGCATGTGAGACCAGGGCGTTCTCGGCGGCAAACAAAAGCGAGGACCGAGTCGGCCAGGCAAGCAGTGATAGCGGGCGGCTCAAGGCACAACGGCGGCCGGGGCAGCTCGGAGGTGCAGACGCGCGGCAGAAGCGGATTCCCAGCGGGGGCTACAGGCGGCTTGGCGCGGAAGGCGCGGCGCGCGGGAGCCTGGTGCGGCGACTCACGGCAGAGCGACAGCATGATGCCGAGTGAAGGCAGCCACGGAGGAGCGACGGTGCGACGGTCGCGGTGGCGGATGAGTCCGGGGCGGCTCGACAGCGGCGGATGAGGCCGGCCGCAGAGACAGTGGCGGAGCGCCGGCGAGGGGAGGTCGACCCGAGGCAGGCAGCTCGGAGGTGACTCGACGCAGAGGCAAAATCGGTGAGGCGCATGCGGCCCGTGGTGGAGACGATCGAACCGGGGCGGTTGACCCCGAGTCCACGCCCATCACCTTCGGATCGTGGTCTCTCTCTCTCTTAATTCCTTCCTGAGTCGTAGACTGGTTCACGTTCATAGACAAGCCGGATACGGACGAACGATGCCTAGCCTCCGGGCAATCCTAGATGCAGTATAGAAAACCTTCTAGATTTTTACTCCCTTCATTCTACAATGTAGTGTTTCCTCTATCCACATGCTTCAACTTTAACCGTAAATTTAACTACCAAGACCGATTGCGGCGGGAGCAAAAATTATATCAGTGAATTCGTATTCGAAAAAAGTTTTCAATTATATATTTTTTTCTCCCGCCACAGTTAGTCTAGTTGATTAAATTTATGGTCAAAGTTGGACCTTGGAAAACGCGGACGCACTATATTTTAAAATGGAAGGAGTATTTTATATGCTTTGGTTTCCATCACGTGAAGGATCGATGATGGATTTGAGGTGTTGCTTGGCCCAGATGCGGGACGTCAGTTTTCCTTGGAATTGTCTCCTCTGCCACCTGACCTGACACATGGTGTGACCAAGTACCAGCGGCCGAAGATGAATTTTTTTCCTTGATCTGATCCATGTCGTATTGGGACTTGATCCTCTTTGTCTGATTTCTAGATGAACAATATTGTTTCCCCGGCGTAGGTCGCGACGCAAGGCTATGACCGGGTATCATATTGATTTCCTTTTGATGCGTGTGCTGATGACTCCCATGGATCTCACTGATGAACTCGGATTCGGCGTAAATTCTTTCGTGCCGGCTCTTTTTCATTCAATCGCGGTTTTCTCGATCCCTGAGAAAATTCCCTCTAAGAACTCAACACCACCGTGCGCGGGCCTCACGGTGGGTCCAACCGTCGTGGATTTGTCACGACAGATGTCCTAGTGTGAGGACTTAGTCGTGAGGTCAACGCATCTATGTGGTAGCTTGAGAGGGGTTGAACGGAATCGAGAGATGCAACACAAGACAAGGTTTTAGACAACTTCGGGCCCCGGGAAACATCATCCGGTAACAACCCTACATGCTGTTTGTGGCTAGGTCTCATTATGCTCATCATGGAGTCACCGTAAACCGGCTCTTTGTGTCTAGCCCTAAAGATTGTTTCTTCTTTTTCCCCCTTTGGGGAGCCCTGCCCCTCCTTATATATGTTGAAGGGGCGGGTTACACGTAGAGTCCTATTAGGATTAGGACTAGTCTATCTTCTAATACAAACCAGATACAAGTCCGGGTATTGACTCCTTGTAAGGGAAATATTCCTCACACCTTTTCTTTTAAACCGACCCACCATTAACATAAACCAGCCTTCTGGGCCTTGTGCCTTGTCATCCGTCTGTCCTGCCTGCCGGGTTACCAGTGAGTCATAATGTTCAGTCAGGTTGCTTGTAAACCGTCTGGTCAGTGCGGGTCGCCGGTGAATCGCCAAGTCCGGCCGGGTTATACTTCCGGCCGGGTTACGCCACGGGGTATATCCCCGACAGTTGTCATTTGATAATGGGATCACATCATTAGGAGAATGATGTGATGGACAAGACCCAACCGTTAGCATAGCATATGATCGTTCACTTTATTGTTACTGCTTTCTTAATGTCAAATACATGTTCCTTTGACCATGAGATCATGCAACTCCCGGATACCGGAGGAATATCTTGTGTGGTATCAAACGTCACAACGTAACTGGGTGAGCATAAAGATGCCCTACAGGTATCTCCGAAGATGTCTATTGAGTTGGTGTGAATCAAGATTGGGATTTGTCACTCCATGTATCGGAGAGGTATCTCTGGGCCCTCTCGGTAATACACATCACAAGAAGCTTGCAAGAAAAGTGACTAAGGAGTTAGTTTCAAGATGATGTATTACAGAACGAGTAAAGAGACTTACCGGTAACGAGATTGAACTAGGTATAGAGATACCGACGATTGAATCTCGGGCAAGTAACATACCAACAGACAAAGGAAATTACGTATGTTGTCATAAAGGTTCAACCGATAAAAGATCTTCGTGGAATATGTAGGAATCAATATGGGGATCCAGGTCCCACTATTGGTTATTGACCGGAGAGGTGTCTCAGTCATGACTACATAATTCCCGAACCCGTAGGGTCGCACACTTAACGTTCGTTGACGCTAGAGTAGTATTGGGATATTTGATGAGTGGTAAAAAAATGTTGTTCGGAGTTGCAGATGAGATCACGGACGTCACGAGGAGTCTCAGAATGGTCGAGAGGTAAATATTTATATATGGGAAGTCATATTTGGGGTTCTGGAAAAAGGTGAAGTTTTTTTGGTATAGTAGCGGGAAGCTTCTAGAAGGTTCCGGAGGATTCCTGAGGGGTCCAGAAGTCCACAAGTGGGTTCACCATGACCCAAGGGCTAGCATGGGCTGCGGGGAGGTGCCCTGGCCTTATTGGGTAGGCGCATCAAGTCTTCAAAAGCCCATGTGGCTAGGGAAGGCAAAAAAGGAAGGAGTCCTAGTAGGAATAGGATTGGACTTGGAGTCCAAGTCCTCTCCCCCTTAGCTGCGCCCTAGGTCTTAGAGGGGCTGTTTCCCACGCCCTTCCACCTATATATATAGAGGGGGGGGGCAAGAGGATACACCAAGACCTTGGCACCCCTCTCTCTCCCGTTACTCCGTAGTTCCGCCGCCTCGTCCCGGCGACACTTAGCAAAGCGCTGTCGGTGCTCCACCGTCACCATCATGCCGCCGTGTTGGTTGTGATCTCATCTACTTCTCCTCTCCCTCTTGCTGGATCAAGAAGGAGGAGACGTCATCGATCTGCACGCGTGCTAAACTCGGAGGTGCCGTCCGTTCGGCACTAGATCGGTTGGATCATGATCGGATCTCAAAGAGTATGACTACATCAACCGCATGATAAACGCTTCCGCTTAGTGATCTGCAAGGGTATGTAGATGTTCTCCCCCTCTCGTAGCTATGCATCTCCATGGATAGATCTTGCGTGTGCATAGATTTTTTTTGCTTTCCATGCAACGTTCCCCAACAATGGCATCATAAGCCAGGTCTATGCCTAGATGATATGCATGAGTAGAAGACAAAGGAGTTGTGGGCGGTGATGTTCATACTGCTTACCACCAACATCTTATTTTGATTCAGCGACATTGTGGGATGAAGTGGCCCGGACCAACCTTACATGTCCACGTATATGAGACTGGTTGCACCGACTGACATGCAATTTGTTTTGCATAAAGGTGGCTGGTGGGTGTCTGTTTATCCTACTTTAGTTGAATCAAATTTGACTACGGCCGGTCCTTGAAGAAGGTTTAAACAGAAAACTCGATAAATCACCATTGTGGTTTTGCATAGGTAAGAACGATTCTTGCTAGAAGCCCGTAGCAGCCACGTAAAACTTGCAACAACAAAGTAGAAGACATCTAACTTGTTTTTGCAGGGTATGTTGTGATGTTATGGCCAAGACGTGATGTGATATACGTTGTTGTATGAGATGATCATGTTTTGTAATATCGACAACCGGCAGGAGCCTTAGGGTTGTCTCTTAATTATTGTATGAAATGCAAGCGCCATGTAATTGCTTTACTTTATCTCTACGCGTTAGCAATAGTTGTAGAAGCAATAGTTGGCGAGACGACCCTGACGCAATGATGGAGATCAAGGTGTCGAGCCGGTGACGATGGAGATCATGCCAATGCTTTGGAGATGTAGATCAAAAGCACAAGATGATGATGGCCATATCATGTCACATATTTTTATTGCATGTGAAGTTTATCCTTTATGCATCTTATTTTGCTTAGAACGACGGTAGCATTATAAGATGATCCCTTCACTAAATTTCAAGATAAAAGTTTTCTCCCCGAGTATGCACCATTGCTAAAGTTCGTCGTTTCGAAGCACCGTGCGATGATCGGGTGTGATAGACTCTACGTTCACATACAACAGGTGTGAGCCAGTTTTTCACAAGCAGAATACTTGGGTTAAACTTGATGAGCCTAGCATGTATAGACATGGTCTCGGAACACTGGAGACCGAAAGGTCGAACATGAGTCATATATTAGATATGATCAACATAGGGTTGTTCACCATTGATGACTACCCCATCTCACGTGATGTCCGGACATGGATTAGTCGATTTGGAGCATGTATCACTTAGATAACTTGAGGGATGTTAATTTAAGTGGGAGTTCATTAGTAATTTGATTAATTGAACTTAATTTATCATGAACTTAGTCTTAATAGTTTTTGCATATCTATGTTGTGGATCAATGGCCCGTGCTACCGTTCCCCTATTTTTTGATACGTTCCCAGAGAAAACTAAGTTGAAAGATGATGGTAGCAATAATGCGGACTGGGTCCATGATCTGAGGCTTATCCTCATGGCTGCACAAAAGAATTATGTCCTTGATGCACCGCTAGGTGCCAGACCTGCTGCAAAGCTGATGCAGACGTTATGAACGTTTGGCAAGCTCGATCTGATGACTACTTGATAGTTTAGTGTGCCATGCTTTACGGCTTAGAAGTGGGGCTCCAAAGATGTTTTGAACGCCATGGACATATGAGATGTTCCAAGAGCTAAAATTGGTATTTCAGGCTCATGCCCGTGTCGAGAGGTATGAGACCTCTAACAAGTACTTTGCCTACAAGATGGAGGAGAATAGCTTAGCCAGTGAGCATGTGCTCATAATGTCTGGGTACTACAAATCGCTTGAATTAAGTGGGAGTTAATCTTCCCGATAAGATAGTGATTGACAGAGTTCTCCAGTCACTATCACCAAGCTACTAGAGCTTCAGGATGAACTATAATATGCAAGGGATGACAAAAAACGATTGCCAAGCTCTTCGTGATGCTGAAATCGGCGAAGGTAGAAATCAAGAAAGAGCATCAAGTGTTGATGGTTAACAAGACCACCATTTCTAAGAAAATGGCAAGGGAAAGAAACGGAACTTCAAGAAGAACAACAAACAAGTTGCCGCTCTCGTGGAGAAACCAAAAACTAGACCCAAGCCTGAAACTAAGTGCTTCTACTACAAAGGAAATGATCATTGGAAGCGGAACAACCTCAAATATTTGGCGGATAAGAAGGATGGCAAAGTAAACAAAGGTATATTTGATATACATGTTATTGATCTGTACCTTACTGGTGCTCGTAGTAGCCCCTGGGTATTTGATACCGGTTCAGTTGCTAAGATTAGTAACTCGAAACAGGAGTTGCAGAATAAACGGAGACTAGTTAAGGGCGAGGTGACAATGTGTGTTGGAAGTGTTTCCAAGAATGATATGATCACCATCGCACACTCCCTCTACCTTCGGGATTAGTGTTGAGCCTAAATAAATGTTATTTGATGTTTGTGTTGAGCATGAACATGATTAGATCATGTTTATTGCAATACGGTTATTCATCTAAGCCAGGGAATAATTGTTGTTTTGTTTACATGAATAAAACCTTCTATGGTCATACACCCAATGTGAATGGTTTATTGAATCTCGATCATAGTGATACACATATTCATAATATTGATGCCAAAAGATGCAAAGTGTATAATGATAGTGCAACATACTTGTGGCACTACCGTTTAGGTCATATTGGTGTAAAGCGCATGAAGAAACTCCATGCAGATGGACTTTTGGAATTAGTTGATTATGAATCATTTGATACTTGCGAACCATGCCTCATGGGCAAGATGACTAAAACTCTGTTCTCCGGAACAATGGAGTGAGCTAATGACTTATTGGAAATAATACATACTGATGTATGCGGTCCAATTAGTGTTGAGGCACGCGACAGGTATCATTATTTTCTAACCTTTACAGATGATTTGAGTAGGTATGGGTATATCTACTTGATGAAACACAAGTCTGAAACATTCAAAAAGTTCAAAGAATTTTAGTGTGAAGTAGAGAATCATCGTAACAAGAAAATAAAGTTTCTACGATCTTATCGTGGAGGTGAATATTTGAGTTAAGAGTTTGGCCTTCATTTAAAACAATGTGGAATTGTTTCACAACTCATGCCACCTGGAATACCACAACATAATGGTGTGTTTGAACGTCGTAACCATACTTTATTAGATATGGTGCATTCTACATTGTATCTTACTGATTTGCCTTTATCATTTTGGGGTTATGCATTAGAGACAACCGCATTCACATTAAATATGGCACTGTCTAAATCCGTTGAGACGACACCGTATGAACTATGGTTTGGCAAGAAACCTAAGTTGTCATTTCTTAAAGTTTGGGGATGCGACACTTATGTCAAAAGGCTTCAGCCTGATAAGGTCGAACCCAAATCGTAGAAGTGGGTCTTCATAGGATACCCTAAATAAACTATTGGGTACACCTTCTACCACAGATCCAAAGGCAGGATCTTTGTTGCTAATAATGGGTCATCTCTAGAGAAGGAGTTTCTCTTAAAAGAATTGAGTGGGTGGAAAGTAGAACTTGATGAGGTAGTTGTACCTTCTCTCGAATTAGAAAGTAGTACACCAGGGAAAAACGTTTCCGTGATTCCTACACCAACTAGGGAGGAAGCTAATGATGATGATCATGAAACTTCATATCAAGTTACTACTGAACTTCGTAGGTCGACCAGAACATGTTCCGCACCAGAGTGGTATGGTAATCATGTCCTGGAAGTCATGTTATTAGACCACAGCGAACCTACGAACTATGAAGAAGCTATGATGAGCCCAGATTCTGATAAATGGCTTGAGGCTATGAAATCTGAGATAGGACCCATGTATGAGAATAAAGTGTGGACTTTGGTGGACTTGCTCGATGATCGGCAAGCCATTGAGAATAAATGGATCTTCAAGAAAAAGACGAACGCTGATGGTAATGTCACTATCTATAAAGCTCGACTTCTCACAAAAGGTTTTCGACAAGTTCAAGGGGTTGACTACGATGAGACTTTCTCACCCGTAGCGATGCTTAAGTCTGTCCGAATCATGTTAGAAATTGCCGCATTTTATAAAATCTGGCAAATGGATGTCAAAACTGCATTCCTTAATGGATTTCTTAAAAAAGAGTTGTATATGATGCAACCAGTAGATCCTAAAGGTGCTGACAAAGTGTGCATGCTCCAGCGATCCATCTATGGACTGGTGCGAGCATGTCGGAGTTGGAACATACGCTTTGATGAGGTGATCAAAGCATATGGTTTTATACAGACTTATGGTGAAGCATGTATTTACAATAAAGTGAGTGGGAGCTCTATATCTTTTCTGATATTATATGTGGATGACATATTGTTGATTGCGAATGATATAGAATTTCTGGATAGCATAAAAGGATATCTGAATAAGAATTTTTCAATGAAAGACCTCGGTGAAGCTGCTTATATATTGGGCATCAAGATCTATAGGGATGGATCGAGACGCTTAATAGGGCTTTCACAAAGCACATACCTTGACAAAGTTTTGAAGAAGTTTTAAAATGGGTCAGTCAAAGAAAGGGTTCTTGCCTGTATTGCAAGGTGTGAAGTTGAGTAAGACTCAAAGCCAAACCACATCATTAGATAGAGGGAGAATGAGAGTCATTCCCTATGCCTCAGTCATAGGTTATATACGATATGCCATGCTGTGTACCACACCTGATGTGTGCCTTGCCACTTGTCTGGCAAAGGGGGGGGGTACAAGAGTGATCCAGGAGTGGATCACTAGACAATGGTCAAAATTATCCTTAGGTGCCTTAAAGAGGACTAAGGAAATGTTTCCCGGTGATGGAGGTGATAAAGATTTCATCATAAAGGGTTCCGTCGATGCAAGCTTTGACACCGATCCAGATGACTCTGAGTCTCAATCCAGATACAAATTGAACGTGGGAGCAATTAGCTAGAGTAGCTCCATGCAGAGCATTGTAGACATACAAATTTGTGAAATACATACAGATCTGAATGTTGCAGACCCGTTGACTGAAAACTTCTCTCATAAGCAAAACATGATCACACCTTAGAACTCTTTGGGTGCTAATCACATGGTGATGTGAACTAGATTATTGACTCTAGTGAACTCTTTGGGTGTTAATCACATGGCGATGTGAACTAGATTATTGATTCTAGCGAACTCTTTGGGTGTTAATCACATGGCGATGTGAACTAGATTATTGACTCTAGTACAAGTGGGAGACTGATGGAAATATGCCCTAGAGGCAATAATGAAGTTGTTATTATTATATTTCCTTATTCATGATAAAGGTTTATTATTCATGCTAGAATTGTATTGTCCAGAAACTTAAATACATGCACTACAAAAAAAGACACTTCCGTGATAATACGTGTTTGTCACAATAGGTCACGTTTTCTGTCATGTATGTACATCCATGACAATTTTATGATAGAATCAAGATAGTCATACCTGTGCTGTCGTAGAAGTATTCCATGACATTACCAAAAATATCATCATGGAAGTATCCACTTCCATGACAATAAATCCCACGTCATAGCAGTGCTTTCATCAAGGGTGACTGACATGTGGCATCCACCGTAACGGCTCGCCGTTATGCTATCAGGTCCGATTTTGGATCCGATAACATGCTAACAGCCCCGACCAATGGGGATTTTCCACGTGTAAAATCATCATTGGCTGGAGGAAACACGTGTTGGCTCACTGTTGGGACAGATGTCATCCATTCATTGGACAGGAGGCGCCTATGATACGTCGACACATGGCATGGCCCAACGGAGGCCCATTCCGGTGAAAAGTCCGGCCCATTTGACTTGGTCAAAAGGTAACGGGCCTGCCCACGGAAAGCCTGTTAACGGCCTATTCGTATATAGCCCATTTATGGCCCGCTAACTCATGGCCCGTTATGGCCTGTCCGAATTAAGCCCAGTAGCTTCATTTGGGCATTCCAATATGATTCCAGCCCATTGTAACTTCTGACCCATGTATGGCCCATGATGTCTTTCGGCCCATACGAGACCATTTGTAACTCTTGGCCCATTAACAGGCCGTGGTGAATCTGGTCCACAATGAACAGTGTACCCCTTTATACCCATTAATGGCCCATTATTCCATTGGGTCGTTTCCAACCGTGTTATCTTTCGGCCTTCTCAGGGCCCAATTATTCTTGGGCTTATTTCCAGCATTCGGTTACTTATGGCCCGCCATTGGCCTTTTCTGCCTGTGGGCCAAATTTAGCCCATGGTTACACTCGGCCCGTTTGCGGCTCGTTACTCCGTTGGGCTATTTTCATAACGTCATCAAATACGGCTGATTAATGGCCGCATGTTATTGTCGGCCCATGAACGGACGATTCCAAATCTAGCCCGTTTATGGCCCATAATGCGGTCTGTTATTGGCCCATGTTTGGTCTATCAATCATACGACACGTAGAAGGCCCATTGTTTCTACGGCCCTAAGAAGGCCCATTGTTTCTATGGCCCTCAGGAGGCCCATGGTAACTACAGTAAATATGTAGCCCATGGTTATTATGGCCTAGTTTTAAAAAATAGGCTATTGCAGCCACTAGCAAATCGCGGAAAAAGAACTGCACTGACTACAAGCAAACAAATAAACAAGACAACAAGGAAATAAATAAGAAAGCAACTTATGCTAGGCTATCACGGCTATTACACATATTACATCCACTGGGCATCAAAGTTCGCCACGAGTGCAAATATAGGGAACAAAGCAGCATATCATATACACTGGTTCTCAAAGTTGGCGACCAGTGCAAATAAACGCCACAGCAAAACAAGTCCAAAACTGAAACCACTTCAGAAGAGCTCAAGAAACAATATCCTGAGTACCCATAATGCTGGCAAGATGCTTAGCAAACTTATTAACTTTCTATTGTTTGGCGCTTAAATCCTCCAGCACTTGCTGTTGCACCAGAAAGTATGCATCTGAATTCTGCAGGGACTTCCTCAGTCCTTCGGCTTCCTGTCGCATAACGTCTGATCGATGTCTTTAAACTTGAAGTTGAGACTCAAGAAGCCGAACTGATTCAGGCAGCGAGTTCAAAGAGCTGGTGCCAACAGTAGTAGCCAGTAACTCGAACACTACATCAAGACATGACTTTGGGGTTGCCTCAATGTCTTCAATATAGTTTTTATCAGCTTTCTTGGAGACCAACAGGGATGTCTCACTATCTTGAACCTTATATGCATTACTTCCTTTACCATTGCATAACGGGGGTACTCTTCTCCAATATTTTATCCACATTCTAAAAGAGAAACAAACAAACACATCACAGGTTTACAATGTAGCATATGAAACTCACTTTGGTAAACCAGTTCAGTAGTAAGGTGGACAGGATAACAGCATGAAACAAACATATATCTATGTAGTATGGTCACTGTATGGTCTATATCATTCTAGTTTATGTTGCCAAATCAAGATAGATACAGTTTAAATCATATCTATTTAAGACAAAGCAGCATAGACAGAATATAAGTGTGGGAAACTACACAACAATAACAACACTTGTAATGTGCATGGCATGAGAACATAACTGTTTATTCAATTGAAACTGAAATCAACATAGAGCAAGTTACAACAGCAAAAACGTTAAAGAAACGGGTTTAAAACATACCTATTGCGCCATTGGAGTTTCAATTGCATCCTTCAATTTGAAATTAGTTGGTATGCGTAAATACAGTGATGCAAGAGCAAAGTAGTGTGAACCATAGCTATGGAACCTGACCTGAGAACAATTCTTCTTCTGCTTTAAGCGTTGACATGGGGTTTGGAGTGCTGGTCCTCGTGCTTTGGGCACTGCAGTTGCCTTACTAACTGCTCGTGTTTGGGTGCTCTATGGTGGAGACGGTGCTGTGTCAACTAGAACTGGGTTACTATCTGCTGGGGTTGGGGTTAGAAGGGGTTTAGCTAGTTCTCTCTCCAACTGAGTAGGGGTACAATCTGCGTGAGTCTGACTTATGTGTGGTGGGGCTGGTTCTTGGGCAAGTACAACTGTGGTTCTATCTGCATCGACAGGTAGCACAATCTTTTCTAAAGACCGTGTTTTTACTCCCATAGATACTGCCATCACCCCCTCCAATTGAAATGGCTGATAAACAATAAAAGTAATTGAATGTACATACATTGTAAGATAGACAGGCGCAATGGATAGTAGGGAGAAAACAGGGCATGAAATAATTCACATTTATGTTGTCTAACCAAACAGAATAGCAGGACATAATTTCACATATATGATGGCTAATTAAACATGATAGAATGACATAATTCAAAATATAATGACTATGTAAACAAGATGAGATGATATAATTATATTATGTCTTTAGAAAATGGGTTGGCATGCCATAATTCAGATATATGCTGTCTATGTAAACATCTTGGCATGATATAATTCAAATATATGATTTATATACTAAGCAAGTGAGCAGAGGGAAATCGCATATATGATGTGTCAACTAAGGAGATGGAATTCAATATTGTGCATATGATGTAAAAACTAAGCATTGCAATACAACATATGCATGATATGAGTAATATAACCCTGCCAAGTTTGAGCATACACCTCAGGGGGATAATAGGACTGGTCATCTTCCTTTGAATCCTCCTCTGAAGAGCTATCTGTAACCAGCAAGATATCTGCTTTAGCAGGTAGCATTGTCTGCTCTGAAGACCTTGTTTTCACTCCAGATTTCTCCATCGGTAATTTAAATGGCTGATGCACAGGAAGAGCAATTGAATATACAAACATTGTCGACAAATGCAACGAGAAATACAAAAAAGGACGACATGATATAATTCACATATATGACGCTTGGCTAAACAACATGTCATTGCATAATTCACATATATAATGCCTTGCAACAAGATAGCATTGCATAATTCACATATATAATGTCTTGCAACAAGATGTCATCGCATAATTCACATATATGGTAATTAGACACTAAACAGATGGCATTCACACAAAGTATGTCTAAACTAAGCAAATGACATAGCAATGCAAGATACTATACACACGATATGAGCAACATAACCTTGCCAAGTTAGAGCATGCACCTCGGGGGGGGGGGGGATAGGACTGGTCATCTATCTCTGAATCCTCCTCTGAGGAGCTACCCGTAACCAGCAAGACATGCGCTTTGTCAGATAGCATTGTTTGCTCTGAAGACCTTGTGTCCACTTCAGATTTTTCCATGACCGTGTCGAATGGCTGATGCACAGGAAGAGTAATTGAATGTACTAAAATTGTTGACAAATTTAACACGTAATAAAAAATGATGGCATGATATAATTCACATATAAGATGACTGGCTAACCAGGGTGGCATTGCAAAATTCACATATATGATGCCTGGCTAAACAAGATGGCATTGCGTGATTCACATATATGATAAAGAAACTAAACATATGGCATTGACACAAAGCATGTCTAAACTAAGCAGATGACATATTTGATTTATCCAGTAAGCAATGTAAGGCACCATATGCATGATATTGCCGACATCGGCATGCCAAGTTAGAGCGAAGACCTTAGGGGGTAAATAGGAGTGGTCTTCTACTTCTGAATCCCCCTCAGAATAGTTATCTTCCTCTTGATTACGATCTGAAATGGGTGGAGGGGGGCTGCCTTTGCGCCCACCATGGAGCGACATCTGCATGAAATTTTATTGCCACGCAAGGCTCGTCTCTTTTGCTCTACATGTTCAGTTCCATTGTGTACAATAACTGACATGCATAGGAATAAAACATAGTGAGATTATGTAAGGAGTGCATGCACAAATCCAGAGTGATGGTAGCAAACTGTGGATAGACCCAAAACCAATGATAGCAGGCAGATAATAGCTTTAGTTAAAAAATACAGATAATGGCTCCTTTAATGTTCATTTGCACCCAACATGAAACTCATAGTAGACACCCGAGATTAACCAGATAGTAGACAAATAGTACTGATTGCTGCCCCAATATGTACCCCACAACCATTTAAAAACTCAACTTTCAACATTAGTTTGGACCTAACTCGGAGTCTAATAGGTGAACACGATGATAAAGTAGCATGTCATCATATTAAGCGATGCATAACATAAGCAGACACGGAAGAGTGCGACCTCTCTTGCGGACCCGTGTAGTCCTCAAGGTCATCTGCTCAGTTGATGATGGTAATGCAGTTGTCGTGGCTGCCGGCGGCGGGGAACAAGATCTGAGGCGGCGAAAGACAGTCTGGAGAGCAGATCCCTGCTGTGGTGAACCCTTCCTTCATTGGAGCAGCTGAGCTGGGGTGGAACACAACGCAGCAGGAGCAGGAAAAACCACACAAGGTTTTCTTTGACACATATATGTAACATAAGTAATTGTGTAAGGGCTTGTTTGAATTTGAGGATTCTACAATGCAGGGATAGGAAATAGACAGGAATAGGATAGGAATGCATGTGCAAACCAGCGAATTTAAAAACACATTATTTATGCCAATCTGGGTGTTTGATTCACAAGAATTGGAAGATCACAAGATGCAAAGAAGCAAGGTGAGATTAAGTCAAACCACAAGAAAATGTACAGTTATAATGCTATTATGCTACCATCTCTTAGTCTTGTGCTTCATGAATAGGAATTTGAAAAGGAGGACAAGTGGAAATTAAAATTCCTACGATTTTTCTTTCAAGGAGACACTAAAGGAACAAATCCTACAGTCTTCCTTTGCTCCATTCCTTTGAACCAAATTCATGAATAGTAGTACCATAGGAAACTTTCCAATTCCTATGTTTTTCCTTCACTTTTCCTTTCAAGCACTGGCAATTCTAGTAGGCAGGCTTGAGCAAGGAAAAGCATACACTCAAAAAATGTTTTTGTGCTACTTCTATTACTTTGGACCTAGGCCACTTCCCTACTAGCTCAACCCCAGGCCCATCAACAAATGCACAGCTCAAACGCATAGAGATTAATAATGATGGCGTTCAAGAGAGTCCATCACGGATAGCTAAGTTTCCTGGTACCTCACTGCTTGTCATAGTAGGAGAAACTAATTGTATTTCACGTTACTGCGTGTGCTTAGTGGACAATATATATAACATGTAGAGTAAAAAAGAGATGCAACAAGTGTACAACCTCTTTGGCGAAGCCATGTCGATCTCAGCGTGATTGGGTTGGTCGGTGAGGATGATCCCACTGACTTGGCTATCGGAGGAGGGGAAGAAGATCTTAGGCGTCTGGAGATGGAGCCCGGGGTACTGCTCTGCTGTGATGGAGGGTTTCGTCGTTGGAGCAGCTCTTGTGAGTTGTACGACACCGAGGCTAAAGCAAGATAAGAGAGACAACGTTAACCTGAGTGGAATTCTAATAGCATCTCCAATAGATGACGTAAAATACATAACCACAAAGTGCTAGATGTAAAATACATCAGCCGCTCATCTCTGAACTTAACTGTCAAAACTGAATTTAACTGTCGAAACTAAACTTAATTGTCGAAACTGAATTTTTCTGTCGAAACTGAACACACTAGTAGCAGAAAAGCAGTAGCAGCAGCAGCGGCGCATGCGAGAGCCGGGGCAGCTGGTCATGTAGCAGCATCAGGTGAGGCTACCCTGAGCCGCCACCCACCACCGGCCAAATAGCCCCCCCGCCGCCCGCGGTCGGCGGTGCGCCACCCCGCCCGCCCCGAAACCACTCCCCACCGCCGGTCCGCCGCCGCCCCGGCCATCCCTCTAGCCCCCCCCCCGTGCCGAGCTTTTTCTCCAACGATCCCCACGCCACCGCCCCACCACGGCCGGCGACCACCGCCCCCACCCTGAACCCTAAGATAGATACTGGGATACCTCTCCGGCGAGCCCCCCTCCCCGCTGCGGCTGGTTCTTCCTTAACTCCGGCGAACCCCCACCCCTTGAAAATCGACTGACCCGAAAGTCGATTCAGTCGACTGAAGTTTAGCTAAATCAGAGAAGCATCGCAAGCAAGAGCAAGAGCGAGAGTAGCAGCGCGAGCAAGAGCAAGATCAGACCAAGCAGGGGACCGAGAGCAAGAGCAGAGCAGCAACACGAGCGAGAGCTAAAGCAACATCAGCTCCTACTGATGTGGACGTCGCTGCCGAGGGAGCGATGATGTGGAGGAAATGGCCAACGACACCGCTGTGGATGGAGCCGCGCCGTGTCGGCTCGGGACCGAGCGCCGGCAACACCGTGAGATCGAATCAAGAAGAAAATGCAGCGATTAGTGTACAACCTCTTTGGTGGCGCCGATTAGGCCTTAGCTTCATCCGAGGAAACGGTGATGATGATGCTCTTCTAGTGGTGCAGGTGAAGACGGTGGTGTGGGAATGGAGGTGGCGTGAAAGACGAGGGGAACATCGGGGCAACTCCTTGGAGGTGGAGGACGGGGTGGCTGAACCGGCAGGATGACGAGATCGACGACGGATCCTCATCCGGTACGGTGGATGAGGGACATCGAGGTGTTGCTGTGGACGACGTCATCGGGGAAGAGGCTCCGGCTAGGTGGCGGACGGAGGAGGGTGTTGGGCTTCGCGGGTTTTCGCGGCCTCGATGTACGAATGGGTGGGCGGATGGGATGTGAGTGGGGGCCATGGCTTAGGGACGCGCTTGTCCAAAATGTGGGGTAAGTTACGAAAGTACCCCCACCGATTTGAGATAGGCGGTTCTTTCGGTTCAGGGGTATCATGGGCATTTCGCGTGTCGGGATTTCACAGGAAGTGGGAGTTTTCGCACGCGTTGTAATTTTGGAATAGCTAGGCGCGGGTTGAGATGGAGGGAGTTGTCGGAGCACAACGATACAAAGATATATCTTAAATATTTCAGGGTAACAAGGCGCGGGTTGAAGAGGCGGGAGTTTCACACCACGATAGACAGAGACGCTAGCTTGAAATTTCGGCATAACAAGGCGCGGCTTAAAATTTCGGGAGAACAAGCTTAACGTGTACCAAAAAAAGACAATTCGCACCTCATCACTAGAGAGTGCTATGTCCCGTTTTACTATATTACTAGAAATGCATTCAAATACAATAAAAAAACTAAAAAAATCAGGACAACAAACATAACGTGTACAATGCCAAAACAATTTGCACTTCCCTCAACAATAAAAAAACAATATGTGTTGTCTAGCATATGGACTAAATTGAGTTCATTTTCCCTGTTTGAATGGGATTGTACTCGGGTTAGTTATATAACCATCTAAATATTATCTTCACAACACATGACATGAATATAGGAGAAGTAAATTCCTATATAAATACGAACTACATGTACATACGATCTCAAATTCAAATATATGTATGGATTTTATGTTGAATTCAAATCATAGTACATGTATGCTCTAGCTAGATGTTCAGAATCTAAACCATGTATGATATACTACATACAATGTGTTTAACAAGTACAACACGCACACAAACACCATTTAGACTAGTAACGTACACGTGCATTGCACGCATGAGATTTGGCAACGAAATTATGAATAAATACCACATTATAGCATGTAAGCTTTGAGTCATATATGCATGATGTAGATGTTCATTTAATTCTTATAGTTCATTTCATTCAAAATCATCTAGTTTTTATAAGAAAGCTAATCTATTTTAAGATTCATGGAATTGTGCATTGTAAGGCATAAAGTAAAAGCAAATAATGGCAAATCATGTAGAAAAACATTTGGGCAATTCTGATACGGAAGATTCTAGAACAAAGAAGAAGTGCTTGTGTTTTGAGGTTTGTGCATTATGCTTAAGTTCAACCATGGAGTCTTCTAGATTGTACATGTGGCAAAATCTGGTGGAATCTAGATGATATCCAATGGCCAGTTGTGCTTAAATTTTCCATCTCTGCACCATCGGATTAGCGTCATCCAACAACCATCTTTCAAAGTTAAAGTTACCCTCACACTATATAAAAAATAAAAAATATATAGGGGGTATAGATATAGATATGTGATGCGAAAGCCACCCATCATCTCCATTTAGAATAGTGTGTCCATGCACGGATGCAATGTGGCCAAACGATGTCTGCCATCGATATTTCAAATACAAATCAGTCTGACCTTGTTCAATGTGTATACAGTACAACATGCTCGTTTCCAAACCACACTACGCATATCTCAGTTATGTTCATGCATGCATGGGTTTCAAACATCATGATCTCTTATTCAAATATTTGAATTCTACTTTACATCGATTATGACGTCACCTAGTCTTTTACACCCACACAGTCATCTTCTCTTTATAATTGTACCATTAACCTTCTCTCGTGCATGCATGCACACACAATACCAGTCGGCATTATCCATCACACACATGCAATCTTTTTCTTCAGGTTGGTCTCCCATGCATGCACACACACACCTCCCCCTTCCCATCATATCGGGCATTCTTTATCTCTCACATGCATGCGCAACCATCGATGTTCCTCTATGTGTGTGTATATATAGCTAGGTCTTTCACAGTTTTCCACACAAACCGATCAATCTATATATCTAGTGAGGTCTCACCTTCTTTCCCACGTCCACATTGATCAATCTATACCTCTCTATATAGGATTACATAGCTAATACACCCACATTAATTATATATCCAACGTCCCCCTCTCATCATCCATGCCTCCACTTCATCTCTCAGACGCGCGCACAGTGGCGAAGACAGGGGGCAGCCAGGGCCCTGCCCCCCTAACATCACTATATATCGAGGCTAATATGAATGTGATCATTAGACAATTGCTGGTAAAATGGTTTAAGTTGATGAATTGGCCCTCCTCGTAAAGGATTAGCAATGCTTGCCCCCTAGCTCATTTATTTTTCATGGCTCCGCCACTGCGCGCAACATCGCACATTCTCGCCCCCTCTCTTCAAATATTGATCTCGCACTTGTGCACTCCTTCATAGTCTCCCTCCACTTGGCCCCTCGCACCATCTTCTAGCCCCCACCAGATTTTTCCGCATGTACAATCTAGCAGACTCCATGGTTGAACTTAAGCATAATGCACAAACCTCAAAACACAAGTGCTTCTCCTTTGTTCTAGAATCTTCCGTATCATAACTGCCCAAACTTTTTTCTAGTTGAATTGACATTATTTGTTTTTTACTTTATGCTTTACAACGCACAATTCCATGAATCATAAAATAGATTAAGGGATTCTTTGATTCAAAGGATTCTCAAAGGAATTTTGGAGGATTCTAATCCTTAGAAATTTTTCCTATCTTGGTTGTTTGATTCGTAGGATTGTAAACCATAGAAATTTTTCCATAGGATTCTTTTGCACTAGATTTCATAGGAAACATCCCATCCACTCAAACCACTTTGAAAGAATCCTACGTTTTTTCTATGCACAATCAAACACTCGTACAATCCTGTAGGATTCAAGACGACGTGCCATTCTAATCCCATGTTTTCCTATTCCCGCGTTTTGGAAATCCTACGAATCAAAGAGGCCCTAGATTTTTTTATAAAAACTAATTTATTTTGAATGAGATGAACTATAAGAATTAAACGAAGGTCTACATTAGGAATATATGACTCAGAGCTTACATGCTATAGTGTGGTATATATTCATAATTTGGTTGCCAAATCTGACGCGTGCAATGCACGTGTACCTTACTAGTACTTCGAGTATATGCAAACACGTAAATTAGAATTCCAATGGCACGCTACGCAGTGTCTCTCTTATAGTTCATGAAGCTACGTGGCACATGTGGAGGCGTTGTCGCGACCTCCTTGTGTGGATTGATCACAGTGACGTGCTGCTGCTTCCAGAAGAATGTACTCGTCCTCTTGAGCGACACTGGCGGTACATGCACAAAGCGAAGATGTGCACGCACGCCACGAACACACTCATTCCCTCGCACGCACACGTGGGTACATGATACGTCTCCGTCGTATCTACTCTTCCAAACACTTTTGCCCTTGTTTTGGACTCTAACTTGCATGATTTGAATGGAACTAACACGGACTGACGTTGTTTTTAGCAGAATTGCCATGGTGTTATTTTTGTGCAGAAATAAAAGTTCTCGGAATGACCTGAAAATCAACGGAGAATTATTTTGGAATATATAAAAAGTACTAGAAGAAAGATCCACGCCAGGGGGCCCACACCCTGTCCATGAGGGTGGGGGGCGTGCCCTACCCCCTGGGCACGCCCCCTGCCTCGCGGGCCCCCTGATGCTCCATCGACCTCAACCTTGACTCCATATATTCACTTTCGGGGAGAAAAAAATCATAGAGAAGGATTCATCGCGTTTTACGATACAGAGCCGCCGCCAAGCCCTAAACTCTCTCGGGAGGGCTGATCTGGAGTCCGTTCGGGGCTTCGGAGAGGGGAATCCGTCGCCATCGTCATCATCAACCTTCCTCCATCACCAATTTCATGATTCTCACCGCCATGCTTGAGTAATTCCATCGCAGGCTTGCTGGACGGTGATGGGTTGGATGAGATTTATCATGTAATTGAGTTAGTTTTGTTAGGGTTTGATCCCTAGTATCCACTATGTTCTGAGATTGATGTTGCCATGACTTTGCTATGCTTAATGCTTGTCAGTAGGGCCCAAGTGCCATGATTTCAGATCTAAACCTATTATGTTTTCATGAATATATGAGAGTTCTTGATCCTATCTTGCAAGTCTATAGTCACCTATTATGTGTTATGATCCGTTAACCCCGAAGTGACAATAATCGGGATACTTACCGGTGATGAACGTTGTTTGAGGAGTTCATGTATTCACTATGTGTTAATGCTTTGGTCCGGTACTCTATTAAAAGGAGGCCTTAATATCCCTTAGTTTCCAAAAGGACCCCGCTGCCACGGGAGGGTAGGACAAAATATGTCATGCAAGTTCTTTTCCATAAGCACATATGACTATATTCGGAATACATGCCTACATTACATTGATGAACTGGAGCTAGTTCTGTGTCATCCTAGGTTATGACTGTTACATGATCGATCACATCTGGCATAATTCTCCATCACCGATCCAATGCCTACGAGCTTTTCATATATTGGTATTCACTTATTTACTTTTCCGTTGCTATTGTTACAATCACTACAAAACCCCAAAATATTACTTTTGCTATCGTTACCACTACTATCATATTACTTTGCTACTAAACACTTTGTTGCAGATATTAAGTTATCCAGGTGTGGTTGAATTGTCAACTCAGCTGCTAATACTTGAGAATATTCTTTGGCTCCCCTTATGTCGAATCAATAAATTTGGGCTGAATACTCTACCCTCGAAAATTGTTGCGATCCCCTATACTTGTGGGTTATCAATAACATTTTCTGGCGCCGTTGCCGGGGAGCATAGCTCTATTCTTTGAGTCACTTGGGATTTATATCTGCTTATCATTATGAAGAACTTGAAAGATCAAAGAACCAAGATTTTTCCCTCAACTACGAGGGGAGATAAGGAACAGACATCTAGCTCTACACTTGATTCACCTTCTGTTTTGAGTAAGCTTGAGACACCTAAACCTGCTTCTGCTATTGATTTTGATATGTCGCATGTTATTGATGATGCCACTTCTGCTATGCATGCTACTTATGATGAAACTACTTCTATGCTTGATACTACTATGCCACTAGGTGAATTTCTTGATAAACAACTTGCTAGGGCTAGAGAGAATGAAATTATTGAAACTGATAATATTGATGAAAGTGATGATGAAGATTCTCCCCCTAGATATCAATTGCTTGTTGTGCCTGAGGGTTATGTTATGGATGAAGAAACTGCTAGAGACTTTCTTGCTTGCAATGATAGATCTGACCTTAAGAAATTATTAGCTAAGCTTAAAGAAAAAAACTCTAAATGCTAGAATGAAATATGATCCTGCTTATGCTACTTCACCTATCTTTGTTACTGATAATGATTATGATTTCTCTGTCGATCCTGAGTTAATTACTTTGGTTAAATCTGATCCTTTCTATGGCTATGAATCTGAAACTGTTGTGGCACATCTTACTAAATTAAATGATATAGCTACCCTGTTCACTAATGATGAGAAAACTTGCTACTATTATATCCTTAAATTATTTCCGTTCTCATTAAAGGGTGATGCTAAGATATGGTTTAATTCTCTTGATGCTGGTTGTGTGCGTAGTCCCCAGGATATGATTTACTACTTTTCTGCTAAATATTTCCCCGCTCATAAGAAACAAGCTACCTTAAGGGAAATATATAATTTTGTGCAAATTGAAGAACAGAGTCTCCCACAAGCTTGGGGGAGGCTTCTCCAATTACTTAATGCATTGCCCGATCATCCTCGCAAGAAAAATGAAATACTAGATATCTTTTATAATGGACTAACCGATGCTTCCAGAGATTACCTGGATAGTTGTGCTGGTTGTGTTTTTAGGGAAAGAACTGTTGATCAAGCTGAAATTCTATTGAATAATATGTTGACTAATGAAAATAATTGGACACTTCCTGAAGCAACTCCTAAGCCAACTCCGAAGAAAAGGGGTATTCTATTTCTCAGTCCTGAAGATATGCAAGAGGCAAAGAAATCGATGAAAGAAAAAGGTATAAAAGCTGAAGATGTTAAGAATTTACCTCCTGTTGAAGAAATACATGGTCTTAATTCAGCACCTGTTGAAGAAACACATGGTCTTGATAACCCGACACAGGTAGTAAAGGTAAATTCTCTCTATAGATATGATAAAGATGAAATCCCTCCTACTAAGTTTGCTAGCCAACGCTTAGATGAGTTTGATAATTTTATGGTTAAGCAAGAAGATTTCAATGCTTATGTTGGTAGACAATTGAAACATAATGCTTATATGATTGAACACTTGAGTGATTGTATGGCTAATGTTAAAGGTGAACTTAAAATTATTAGTAAACATGCTTCTATGGTTACCACTCAAGTAGAACAACTACTTAAAGCTCAGAATGATTTGCTCAATGAATTGAATGGTAAAAATAATGACTTTGTTGTTAGAGTTGCAACTAGAGGAGGTAAAGTGACCCAGGAACCTTTGTATCTTGAGGGCCACCCTAAGAGAATTGAGCAAGATTCTCAGAGAGCTAATGTAGATGCACCTAGTCCTTATAAAAGGAAGAAAAAGAAAAATGATAGGACTTTGCATGCTTCTAGTGAACCTGTTGTTGACACACCTGAGAATCCCAATGATATTTCTATTTCTGATGCTGAAACACAAGCTGGTAATGAACATGAACCTAGTGATAATGTTAATGATGATGTTCATGTTGATTCTCAACCTAGCAATAATAATGATGTAGAGATTGGACTTGCTGAAATGATTAGACCTATCTTTTAAGGGTGGATCTTTATGATAAATATATGATTGATCTTTATGATTGGACTTTGCATGCTTCTTTGTTGTTTGACTGACATGCTTAAAATGAATCTTTACGATAAATATATGAAGGAAATTGTTACTAATAAACTATCAAAAAAAATTGTTACTAATAAGAGAAAGATACCGGAAGCTGAAATTTCCACCATGCTTGCTAATTATACTTTTAAGGGTGGAATACCAAAGAAACTTGGAGATCCAGGGGTACCCACTATACCATGCTCCATTAAAAGAAACTATGTTAAAACTGCTTTATGTGATCTTGGAGCCAGTGTTAGTGTTATGCCTCTCTCTTTATATCGTAGACTCGATTTTATTAAGTTGACACCTACTAAGATATCTTTGCAAATGGCTGACAAATCAACTGCTATGCCTGTCGGTATTTGTGAGGATGTGCCTGTTGTGGTTGCAAACATTACTATTTTAACGGACTTTGTTATTCTTGATATTCCCGAGGATGATAGTATGTCTATTATTCTTGGAAGACCCTTTTTGAATACTGTAGGGGCTGTTATTGATTGCACCAAAGGCAATGTCACTTTTCATGTCAATGATAATGAGCATACGGTACACTTTTCGAGGAAACAACCTCAAGTCCATAGTATAAACTCTATTGGAAAAATTCCATTGATTATTTTTGGAGGTTTTGAATTTCCTCTACCTACTGTCAAGAAGAAATATGATATTCTTATTATTGGGGATGTGCATATCCCCGTTGAGTTAACATAGTGTTATTCGAAATTCTCCAGTTTCATGTTACTCGAAATGAGTTTGTTAACAAGACCTGATCAACCTTGTTAGTGGATTCCTTTTGATGAGCATGAGATGGATGAAGTTAGAAAACACAACTCTCTGTACCCTCTTTTTACTTTCTGTTATTTATATTAAATAAAGCAAAAATAGTATCTTTTTGTCTGTTTTCTAAATTATCAATGCAATAAAAAATACCCTGAAAAATAAAAGTTCTCCAAATGCCTTGAAAATTAAATATGATTTTTTCTGGAATATTTGAAGATATCTAGCACTGAGAACTCATCAGGGGGAGCAAGCACCTGGCCACGAGGGTCCAGGGCGCTCCCACCCCTGGGCGTGCCTCCCTGCCTCGTGGGCCCATGGTGGCTCCCCTCCACTTATTCCAGCTACCACACACTCCTTCTTCCTCCCAAAAAAATCACTAGCCAGCTCAAACCCGAGTTCAAACTCATCTTGTTGCCATTTTCGATCTCCTAGCTCAAAGCTCCATTCACAAAACTGCTTTGGGGGATTGTTCTTTGGTATGTGACTCCTCCAATAGTCCAATTAGTTTTTGTTCTAGTGCTTTATTCATTGCAAACTTTTGTTTCTTAGGTGACCTTGTTCTTGAGCTTGCATGTGAAATTTATATGGTCAAAAGTAGTTTTAATGCATGATATTGCCTCTAGGCACTTGTAGGAGTAGTTGCTATCAATTTTGTTGAGTTTGGTTCACTTTTATTTTGAGTTACTAAAAATTTCAGAAAATTTCAAAAAAAGATGAAGAGATTTTTGAGGGGCTCATCGAGCCGAAGCTTGAAGGATAAACAAAGTGAAGAGAACAACAAGCCCAAGTATAATCTCCCTTGCACCGCGAAGGTTCGGCCGTGTGAATGGCCTTGTGATGATTTCTTGAGCGCAGCCGGGATTTATGATGATTTCTATGAGTTGGTTGAGAATGCAGGCCTCACCGCCTTCCTCCATGACCAACGCGAACAATATCTCTTACTCACCAATATCTTTGTGCAAAACTTTCATTTCCATGCTAGGAGCTCACCACCCATGGTGGAATTTTATTTATATGATGAGCATAAGGAGATGCCGCTTCATGATTTTTGTCGGGTTTGTTTGATCCCTTTTGAGGGCAGTGTAGAGGAACCACATCGTGATGATGTGGAAGGGTTTATTGATACAATTGCTGTAGGGGAAACGAGAAAGGTTTCCGATGCAAGAATTACTAGCATACATTTTCCTGTTTTACGTTACTTTGCAATATTTGCTAGTAGATGCTTAATTGGTCGCGGAAACTGTGGCAACCTTAGTGCCCCTGATATTGTTATTTTGTGCCATGCCTTGTTCCGTGATGACACATTTAGTATGGGCGCTATTGTTGCAAAGCGGTTAAATCTTGACCGTACTAAGGGCCCCATCTTGGGAGGTATCTTTGTCTCACGCCTCGCTGCACATTTTTACATACCTATTAGACATTATGAGAAGGAAGAAAAGTTGCTGCCTCCTGTTTTTCTAGACTATAAGAGTATGGTAGCACATGATTTTATCATTAGGAATAAGGAAAAGATGCTTAAGTACAAGCTGATATTTGATAAAATCACCCAGAGACTATTACTTTGCCTGCTCCTTCTATGTTTGACTTATCTGCAGGCAAGTACCTTGTTCCGCCGGAGGCCATTCACGCCTACCGAAACCCCATAGTAGCTACAGAGCCAGAGCCAGAACCACAATTTGATCCTCACCGGCAGTCTGTTTATCAGTGGAATCCGGAAGAGATCGCCAACTAGTGGCACCAGGGGGATTCTTCTCAGTACGACCCCAACTATTACTTTGGATATCCTCCAGGCCAGCCGTTGCCATAGACCAACTTATGCCAAAAGCCTAAGCTTGGGGGAGTACGTATTTCTCACCGACATTACATTCATGTTCACACACTCATGCTAGTTGTCGGTGCTCATACTCTTTCATTGTAATATCCATGCTAGTTTATTGTCCTTTTTATGCCTTCTTCTTGTGTGTTTGATAAACCTTAAGAAAAACAAAAAAAATTAGTTGTAGCTTTTTAGCTAGTTTACTTTCCATGCCTGTAGTAGTAGTAATTAAAAAGAAAACCCAAAAAGATTTCTCATTCTTCTTTTGCTTGTTGGGAGCTTCCCCGTGTAAATAGTTTTATTTCTTTTCTTATTCTTTGGGGGTCGAGAGGAGAAGACCATGATTAAAATGATTGAGTGGCTCTCATATGCATTATTGTTAATCTAACAAAGAGCCCATATTACATTGTCATCTCTCTTGAATTGAATGCTTGCAGATTCCAGCTTACTCCAATGCACGTGCACTATTATTATTATCCACACTATTCGGTCATGCAAGTGAAAGGCAATAATGATGATCATATGATGAACTTATTGAGATGAGAAAAGCTGGTATGAACTCGACCTCTCTTGTTTTTGTAAATATGATTAGTTCATCGTTCCTGATTCAGCCTATTATGAAAGAAACATGTTTGCAATGACAATTAGAGATTATAGTTGCTTATGCCATGCTTAATTAGCTAGGAGCTTATAATGGTTTACCTTGCGTGCCAACATGCTATTAAAATGGTTGTGATGTGGTATGATAGGGTGGTATCCTCTTTTGAATGATTCGAGTGGCTTGACTTAGCACATGTTCACACATGTAGTTGAAACGAAATCAACATAGCCTCTACGATATTTATGTTCATGATGCATTATATCCTACTCATGCTTGCATTCGGTGTTGATTAATTTTAATGCATGTTCATGACTGTTGTCTCTCTCTAGATGGTCGCTTCCCAGTCTTTTTCTAGCCTTCACTTGTACTAAGCAGGAATACTGCTTGTGCATCCAATTCCATAAACCCCAAAGTTGTTCCATATGAGTCCACCATACCTACCTATATATGGTATCTCCCTGCCGTTCCAAGTAAATTTGTATGTGCCAAACTCTAAACCTTCAAATAAGCATTCTGTTTTGTATGTTCGAATAGCTCATGTATCAACTAGGGTTGTCTGTATCTTGCATGCTAGGCGGGTTATTCTCAAGAGGAGTGGACTCCGCTCCTCACTCACGAGAAAATGGCTGGTCACCGGGATGCCCAGTCCCATGCTTTATGCAAATCAAATCAAAATAACTGCAAACAAAACTCCCCCGGGACTCTTGTTAGTTGGAGGCACTCGTTGTTTCGATCAAGCCATGGATTGATGCTTGTTGGTGGAGGGGGAGTATAAACTTTACCATTCTGTTTGGGAACCGCCTATAATGTGTGTAGCATGGAAGATATCGAGATCTATCGGTTGTTATGTTGACAATGAAAGTATACCGCTCAAAATATTATTCATGTCTATTTCAAAACCGAGCTCTGGCACTGAGGGGGTCCTGGATTAGGGGGTCTCCAGACAGCCGGACTATATCCTTTGGCTGGACTGTTGGACTATGAAGATACAATATTGAAGACTTCGTCTCGTGTCCGGATGGGACTCTACTTGGCGTGGAAGGCAAGCTAGGCAGTACGGATATGCATATCTCCTCCTTTGTAACTGACCTTGTGTAACCCTAGCCCTCTCCGGTGTCTATATAAACCGGAGGGTTTTAGTCCGTAGGACAACATACAATCATACCATAGGCTAGCTTCTAGGGTTTAGCCTCTCCGATCTCGTGGTAGACCTACTCTTGTACTACCCATATCATCAATATTAATCAAGCAGGACATAGGGTTTTACCTCCATCAAGAGGGCCCGAACCTGGGTAAAACTTCGTGTCCCCTGCCTCCTGTTACCATCCGCCTAGACGCACAGTTCGGGACCCCCTACCCGAGATCCGCCGGTTTTGACACCGACATTGGTGCTTTCATTGAGAGTTCCTCTGTGTTGTCGCCGTTAGGTTTGATGGCCCCTTCTATCATCGAGAGCGATGCAGTCCAGGGTGAGACTTTCCTCCCCAGACAGATTTTTGTATTCGGCGGCTTTGCACTGCGGGCCAATTCGCTTGGCCATCTGGAGCAGATTGAAAGCTACGCCCCTGGCCATTAGGTCAGGTTTGGAAGCTTAAACTACACGGCCGATATCCGTGGAGACTTGATCTTCAACGAATTCGAGCCTCTGCCTTGTGCGTCACGCGATCACGATGAGTACGATTTAGCTCTACCATCAGACAGTGTTCAGGAGATCGCACCGGCAGCCGCTCCGACCCTTACTTCGGAGCCAGTTGCACCTCCCATGGACGGGTGGATGGACCCCGCCACGGAGGCCTTACCCTCAGCGGCGATCGAGCCGAACATCGACCTTACCCTGCACGAGAGCCGTGTTGCTAAACTGCCGGATTCTTCTCCGGCCACGGACTCCGAACCGCCTGCACCCGTTCCTAGCGAATCCGATTGGGCACCGATCATGGAGTTTACCTCCGCGGATATTTTTCAGCACTCGCCCCTTGGCGACATACTAAATTCATTAAGGTCTCTCTCCTTGTCAGGAGAATCCTGGCCGAACTATGTCCGACAGGATTGGGATGCGGATGGCGTCAAAATTCACCGCCCACCCACCACCCACTTAGTAGCCACTGTCGATGACCTAACCGACATGCTCGACTTCGACTCCGAAGACATCAACGGTATGGACGACGATGCAGGAGACGAACAGGAACCACTGCCCACAGGGCACTGGACGCCCACTTCATCACATGACGTATACATGGTGGACACAGCAAAAGAAAACATCGACGAGGAACAGAAGGACGCAATGAAGGGTTGTCCCCTCGAGAAGCAGTCAAAGCGGCGGCGTAAGCGCCGCTCCAAATCCCGCCTCGGCAGAAACAACGATCATACAGACCCAGCGTTAGAGCAGGGTGAACCATCGCCGGACCACGGCAATACGGAGAATCAAACCGAACAACCCGATTCTATCAAAGATAATAGTCCGGACGACATCATACCGGACAGAGACCCGGAGCAATAGAATGCCCGTCAAAGGCTCGTTGCCACCGCGAGGAGTCTTAAAAAGCAGAAGCAAAGGCTCAATGCTGTGCAAGACACACTTAAAATCAGATGGAGTAAAGTACTCAACACAACAGCGAAGTACGGCGGTAATTGATAACCCACAAGTATAGGGGATCGCAACAGCTTTCGAGGGTAGAGTATTCAACCCAAATTTATTGATTCAAGACAAGGGGAGCCAAAGAATATTTTCAAGTATTAGCAGCTGAGTTCTCAATTCAACCACACCTGGAAACTTAGTATCTGCAGTAAAGTGTTTAGTAGCAAAGTAATATGATAGTGGTGGTAGCGGTAACAAAAGTAAAGACAGCAAAAGTAATGTTTTTGGTATTTTGTAGTGATTGTAACAGTAGCAACGGGAAAGTAAATAAGCATAAACCAGTATATGGAAAACTTGTAGGCACCGGATCAGTGATGGATAATTATGCCGGATGCGGTTCATCATGTAACAGTTATAACATAGGGTGACACAGAACTAGCTCCAATTCATCAATGTAATGTAGGCATGTATTCCGTATATAGTCATACGTGCTTATGGAAAAGAACTTGCATGACATCTTTTGTCCTACCCTCCCGTGGCAGCGGGGTCCTATTGGAAACTTAGGGATATTAAGGCCTCCTTTTAATAGAGAACCGGAACAAAGCATTAGCACATAGTGAATACATGAACTCCTCAAACTATGGTCGTCACCGGGAGTGGTCCCGATTATTGTCACTTCGGGGTTGCCGGATCATAACACATAGTAGGTGACTATAGACTTGCAAGATAGGATCAAGAACTCACAAATATTCATGAAAACATAATAGGTTCAGATCTGAAATCATGGCACTCGGGCCCTAGTGACAAGCATTAAGCATAGCAAAGTCATAGCAACATCAATCTCAAAACATAGTGGATACTAGGGATCTAACCCTAACAAAACTAACTCGATTACATGATAAATCTCATCCAACCCATCACCGTCCAGCAAGCCTACGATGGAATTACTCACGCACGGCGATGATCATCATGAAATTGGTGATGGAGGATGGTTGATGACGACGACGGCGATGAATCCCCCTCTCCGGAGCCCCGAACGGACTCCAGATCAGCCCTCCCGAGAGGTTTTAGGGCTTGGCGGCGGCTCCGTATCGTAAAATGCGATGATTTATTCTCTCCGATTTTTTTCTCTCCGAAAGCAAATATATAGAGTTGGAGTTGGCGTCGGAGGGCATCCAGGGGGCCCACGAGGTAGGGGGCGCGCCCTAGGGGGGGCGCCCCCCACCCTCGTGAGAAGGGTGTGGGCCCCCTTGTCTTCATCTTTGGCGAGGATTTATTATTATTTTTTCTAAGATGTTCCGTGGAGTTTCAGGTCTTTCTGAGAATATTTGTTTTCTGCACATAAAACAACATCATGGCAATTCTGCTGAAAACAGCGTCAGTCCGGGTTAGTTCCATTCAAATCATACAAGTTAGAGTCCAAAACAAGGGCAAAAGTGTTTGGAAAAGTAGATACGACGGAGACGTATCAACTCCCCCAAGCTTAAACCCTTGCTTGTCCTCAAGCAATTCAGTTGACAAACTAAAAGAAAGAAAAACTTTTACAAACTCTATTTGCTCTTGTTGTTGTAACTATGTCAAGCCAACATTCAAGTTTTCAGCAGAGATCATAACTAACCACATTTGCAATAATTCTCAGGTCTCATAATTACTCATATCAATAGCATAATCAGCTAGCAAGTCATAATAATAAATGTCGGATGACAACACTTTCTCAAAACAATCATAATATGATATATCAAGATGGTATCTCGCTAGCCCTTTCTGAGACCACAAAACATAAATGCAGAGCACCTTTAAAGATCAAGGACTGACTAGACATTGTAATTCATGGTAAAAGAGATCCAATCATAGTCACACCCAACATAGATTAATAGTGACGAATGCAAATGACGGCTGTGCTCTCCAGCTAGTGCTTTTTAATAAGAGGGTGATGACTCAACATAAAAGTAAATGGACAGGCCCTTCGCAGAGGAAAGCAGGGATTTGTAGAGGTGCCAGAGCTCGGTTTTGAAATTGAGATAAATTGTATTTTGAGCAGTATACTTTCATTGTCAACATAACAACCAAGAGATGGCGATATCTCCCATGCTACACACATTATAGGCGGTTCCCAAACAGAATGGTAAAGTTTATACTCCCCCTCCACCAGCAAACATCAATCCATGGCTTGCTCGAAACAACGAGTGCCTCCAACATACATCAGGTCCCAGGGGGAGTTTTGTTTACAATTAATTTTGATTTAGTTTGCATAAAGCATGGGACTGGGCATCCCGGTGACCAGCCATTTTCTCACGAGTGAGGAGTGGAGTCCACTCCTCCTGAGAATAACCCGCCTAACACGGAAGATAAGGACAGCCTTGGTTGATACATGAGCTATTCGAGCATACAAAACAGAATGTTTATTTGAAGGTTTAGAGTTTGGCACATACAAATTTACTTGGAATGGCAGATAGATATCGCATATAGGAAGGTATAGTGGACTCATCTGGAATAACTTTGGGGTTTAAGGGATTGGATGCACAAGCAGTATTCCCGCTTAGTACAAGTGAAGGCTAGCAAAAGACTGGGAAGCGACCAACTAGAGAGCGACAACAGCCATGTAAATGCATTAAAATTAATAAACATTGGATGCAAGCATGAGTAGGATATAATCTACCATGACCATAAATATCGTGAAGGCCATGTTGATTTTGTTTCAACTACATGCGTGAACATGTGCCAAGTCAAGTCACTTAAATCATTCAAAGGAGGATACCACCCCATCATACCACATCATAACCATCTCAATAGCATGTTGGCACACAAGGTAAACCATTATAACTCATAGCTAATCAAGCATGGCACAAGCAACTACGATCTCTAATTGTCATTGCAAACATGTTTATTCATAATAAGCTAAATCAAGAACAAAGGACTCATCATATTTACAAAAACAAAAGAGGTCGAGTTCATACCAGCTTTTCTCATCTCAGTCAGTCCATCATATATCATCATAATTGCCTTTCACTTGCATGACCGAACGGTGTGAATAATAATAAGAGTGCATGTGCATTGGACTAAGCTGGAATCTGCGAGCATTCAATAAACAGGAGAAGACAAGGCAATATGGGCTCTTGGTTAAATCAACAATAATGCATATAAGAGCCACTTCAACAATTTAATTATGGTCTTCTCCTACTGACCCCCAAAGAAAAGAAAAGAAATAAAACTATTTACATGGGAAAGCTCCCAACAAGAAAAAGAAGAACGAGAAATATTTTGGGTTTTCTTTTTAATTATTACTACTACAGCAGAAAAAATAAACTACTACTAATTTTTTGGTTTTTCTTAAGGTTTAACAAACACACAAGAAGAAAGCAGGAAAAAGAAAATAAACTAGCATGGATATTACAGTGAAAGAGTATGAGCACCGACATCTAGCAATTAGTGTGTGTGAACATAAATGTAATGTCGGTGAGAAATACGTACTCCCCCAAGCTTAGGCTTTTGGCCTAAGTTGGTCTATTGCCAGGGATAGCCTGGCGGATACCCGTAGGTGTAGCCGGGGTCGTACTACGACGAAGAATAGTTGGGATCATACTGATGTGCAGCGGTTATCGCCTGCTGAGCTGCAGCGTGGAGTCGAGCTGCCTCCGCTCTCCTCTCATACTCTTCTTCCTCCTCTCTTGTAATAACATATCTCCTTTTTGTCTGTGAATCAAAGAAGGCAGGAGCAGGGAGAGTAATACGGAAAATACGTTGTTTATCAAAAATTAAACGATATAAGAGAGGTGATTCAGGCCTCTCGACAAACTGGTGCGAAGCCATGGAGTTATAATCTAAATATGTAGCAGGCAACTCCGTATCACCCTCACGAATGTCTATCTCAAGAAAGTGAGCTAAGCGGGTTGCATAAATTCCTCCAAAGAAATCTTCATTATGTCTATTATGATGCAACCTACGAGCTACAATGGCTCCCATATGATAAGATTGGTCTCCTAACACAGCACTCCTAAGAATGCTAAGATCAGGGACACAGATGTGACATGCTTCATCCTTAGCATTTATGCATCTACCGATGAAGAGAGCAAAATAGTGTATAGCAGGAAAGTAAATGCTCCCTATGGTAGCCTGCGTTATATCTCTAGATTCCCCTATAGTTATACTAGCAAGAAAGTTTCTAAATTCAGATTTAGGGGGATCCCTAATACTGCCCCATGATGGAAGTTTGCAAGCAAGAGTGAAATCATCTAGGTCCATGGTATAAGATTTGTCATAAAGATCAAACATGACTAAAGGAGAATTACGCGAAGATGAATACTCAAACCTCCTCACAAATGAATTTGTGAGATCATGATACTGGGGGCATTTGTTAGCCTCAAAATCCTCAAGACCGGCATTGCGCAAATAAGCTTCGAATTCTTATTTAATTCCCGCACGGTCCATAAAATTTTCTGACGGCCATTCGCAAGGCCGTACTGGAGCGTCTCTTGGTGGATCCTCGTCAGCATCGCGCATAGCAATCCTGGGTCCTTGCTTCTTAGAGGAACCACCTTGGAACATCTTCCTAAGCATATTGTTTTTCTCTGAAAAATTCTGAAATTTTTAGTAACTTCAAAATAAAAGTAAACCAAACTCAATAATATTGATAGCAACTACTCCTACAAGTGCCTAGAGCCTATATCAAGCATTAGAACTACTTGGAACCATATAAATTTGACATGCAAGCTCAAGAACATGGTCACCTATGCAGCACAAATTTGCAAAGAATAAAGCACTAGAACAAAAACTAATTGGACCAATGGAGGAGTCACATACCAAGGAACAATCTCCCCAAGCAGTTTTGCGAGAGGTGCTTTGAGCAAGGAGATCGAAAATCATAGCATAAGTGGTTGGAACTCGTGCTTGAGTTGGTTTTTTGGGTTTGTGTGAGACAGAGGAAGAAGATGGGTGCTGGGATAAGTGGAGGAGGGCCACAGTGGGCCCACGAGGCAAGGGGCGCGCCCACCACCCTCGTGGCCAGGTGGCAGCTCCTCCCGCGGTAATTTTTGCACAGTAAATCCTCAAATATTCCCGAAAAAATCATATTAAATTGGCATGGCATTCTGAGGACTTTTATTTTTGGGATATTTTTATATTGCACGGATAAGTCAACAGACAGATAAATACTATTTTTACTTTATTTCTACTAATTAACAGAAAATATAGAGAGGGTACAGAAGTTTGTGCTTCTAGTTTCATCCATCTCATGCTCATCAAAAAGAATCCACTAACAAGGTTGATCAAGTCTTGTTAACAAACTCATTCCGATAATCTTGAAACAAGAGAAATTTCGAATAACACTAAGTTACCTCAACGGGGATTTGCACATCCCCAATAATAAGTATATCATATTTCTTTTTGACAGTAGGAAGAGGAAATTCAAAACCTCCAAATATAATCGATGGAATTTTTCCAATGGAGTTGATACTATGAACTTGAGGTTGTTTCCTCGGAAAGTGTACCGTATGCTCATTACCATTAACATGAAAAGTGACATTGCCTTTGTTGCAATCAATAACAGCCCCTGCAGTATTAACAAAAGGTCTTCCAAGAATAATAGACATACTATCATCCTCGGGAATATCAAGAATAACAAAGTCCGTTAAAATAGTAACGTTTGCAACCACAACAAGCACATCCTCACAAATACCGACATGTATAGCAGTTGATTTATCAGCCATTTGCAAAGATATTTCAGTAGGTGTCAGCTTATTCAAGTCAAGTCTATGATATAAAGAGAGAGGCATAACACTAACACTGGCTCCCAGATCACATAAAGCAGTTTTAGTATAATTTCTTTTAATGGAGCAAGGTATAGTAGGTACTCCGGGGTCTCCAAGTTTCTTTGGTATTCCACCCTTAAAAGTATAATTAGCAAGCATGGTGGAAATCTCAGCTTCCGGTATCTTTCTTTTATTAGTAATGATATCCTTCATATATTTAGCATAAGGATTTGTTTTGAGCACATCAGTTAATCACATACGCAAAAAGATAGGCCTAATCATTTCAGCAAAGCGCTCAAAATCCTTATCATCCTTTTTCTTGGATGGTTTTGGAGGAAAAGGCATGGGTTTCTGAACCCAAGGTTCCCTTTCTTTACCATGTTTCCTAGCAACAAAGTCTCTTTTATCATAACGTTGATTCTTTGATTGTGGGTTATCAAGATCAACAGCAGGTTCAATTTCTACATCATTGTCATTACTAGGTTGAGCATCATCATGAACATCATTATTAATATTTTCGTTAGGTTCATGTTCATTATCAAATTGTGTTTCAGCATCAGACATAGAAATATCATTTGGATTATCAGGTGGTTCAGCAATAGGTTCACTAGAAGTTTGCACAGTTCTATCATTTTTCTTCCTCTTTTTTTAGAAGAACTAGGAACATCAATATTATTTCTTTGAGAATCTTGCTCGATTCTCTTAGGGTGGCCTTCAGGATACAAAGGTTCCTGAGTCATTCTACTAGTTCTAGTAGCCACTCTAACATCATAATCATTTTTCTTACTATTCATTTCATCAAGCACTTCTTTTTGAGCTTTAAGTACTTGTTCTACTTGAGTGGTAACCATAGAAGCATGTTTGCTAACAAGTTTAAGTTCACCTTTAATATCAGCCATATAATCACCCAAGCGTCTAATCATATAAGCATTTTCTTTTAATTGTCTACCAAAATAAGCATTGAAATCGTCTTGCTTAAACATAAAGTTATCAAACTCACCCAAGCACTGACTAGCAATTTTACTAGGAGGGACTTCAGCTTTATCATATCTATAGAGAGAATTTACCTTTACTACCTGTGTTGGGATATCGGGATCAGGAGGTTCTTCAATAAATAAAGAATTGAGATCATATGTTTCTTCAACAGGCAGTATATTCAGACCATGTATTTCTTCAATAGGAGGTAAATTCTTAACATCTTCAGCTTTAATACCTTTCTCTTTCATAGATTTCTTCGCCTCTTGCATATCTTCGGGACTGAGGAATAGAACACCTCTCTTCTTCGGAGTTGGTTTAAGAATAGGCTCAGTAATTGGAGCAGGAGCTGGCTCAGGAGGTGCCCAATTATTTTCATTTGTCAATATATTATTCAATAGAATTTCGGCTTCATCTAGTGTTCTTTCCCTGAAAAGAGAACCAGCACAACTATCCAGGTAATCTCTGGAAGCATCGGTTAGTCCATTATAAAAGATATCAAGTATTTCGGGTTTCTTAAGAGGATGATCAGGCAAAGCATTAAGTAACTTGAGAAGCCTCCCCCAAGCTTGTGGGAGACTCTCTTCTTTAATTTGCACGAAGTTGTATATTTCCCTCAAAGAAGCTTGTTTCTTATGAGCAGGGAAATATTTAGCAGAGAAGTAATAAATCATATCCTGGGGACTACGCACACAACCAGGATCAAGAGAATTAAACCATATCTTAGCATCACCCTTTAATGAGAACGAAAATATTTTGAGTATATAGAAGTAATGCGATCTCTCATCATTAGTGAACAGGGCAGCTATATCATTTAACTTAGTAAGATGTGCTACAACAGTTTCAGATTCATATCCATAAAACGGATCAGATTCAACCAAAGTAATTATATCAGGATCAACAGAGAATTCATAATCCTTATCAGGAACACATATAGGTGAAGTAGCAAAAGCAGGGTCGGGTTTCATTTTATCTCTAAGTGATTCTTTGTTCCATTAATTAATAACCTCTTAAGCTCATATCTATCCTTGCAAGCTAAAATAGCGGCAGAAGATTCCATATCAAAAAGATAACCCTCGGGGATAACAGGCATATTTTTCATCATCACTATCATCATCGTATTCAGATTCAATAATTTCTTTTTCTCTAGCCCTAGCAATTTGTTCATCAATAAATTCACCAAGGGGCATAGTAGTATCAGGCATAGAAGCATTTTCAGCATAAGTATCATGCATAGCAGAAGTGGCATCATTAATAACATGCGACATATCAGAACGAATAGCAGAAGCAGGTGTAGGTGTTGCAAACTTACTCATAACAGAAGGTGAATCAAGTGCAGAGCTAGATGGCAGTTCCTTACCTCCCCTTTTAGTTGAGGGATAGATCTTGGTTTTTGGATCTCTCAAGTTCTTCATAATGATAAGCAGATATATATCCCAAGTGACTCAAAGAATAGAGCTATGCTCCCCCGCAACGGCGCCAGAAATTAGTCTTGATAACCCACAAGTATAGGGGATCGCAACAGCTTTCGAGGGTAGAGTATTCAACCCAAATTTATTGATTTGACGAAAGGGGAGCCAAAGAATATTCTCAAGTATTAGCAGCTGAGTTGTCAATTTAACCACACCTGGAAACTTAGTATCTGCAGCAAAGTGTTTAGTAGCAAAGTAATATGATAGTGGTGGTAGCGGTAACAAAAGTAAAGACAGCAAAAGTAATGTTTTTGGTATTTTGTAGTGATTGTAACAGTAGCAACGGGAAAGTAAATAAGCGTAAACCAGTATATGGAAAACTCGTAGGCATCGGATCAGTGATGGATAATTATGCCGGATGCGGTTCATCATGTAACAGTTATAACATAGGGTGACATAGAACTAGCTCCAATTCATCAATGTAATGTAGGCATGTATTCCGTATATAGTCATACGTGCTTATGGAAAAGAACTTGCATGACATCTTTTGTCCTACCCTCCCATGGCAGCGGGGTCCTATTGGAAACTTAGGGATATTAAGGCCTCCTTTTAATAGAGAACCGGAACAAAGCATTAGCACATAGTGAATACATGAACTCCTCAAACTATGGTCATCACCGGGAGTGGTCCCGATTATTGTCACTTCGGGGTTGCCGGATCATAACACATAGTAGGTGACTATAGACTTGCAATATAGGATCAAGAACTCACAAATATTCATGAAAACATAATAGGTTTAGATCTGAAATCATGGCACTCGGGCCCTAGTGACAAGCATTAAGCATAGCAAAGTCATAGCAACATCAATCTTAGAAGATAGTGGATACTAGGGATCAAACCCTAACAAAACTAACTCAATTACATGATAAATCTCATCCAACCCATCACCGTCCAGCAAGCCTACGATGGAATTACTCATGCACGACGGTGAGCATCATGAAATTGGTGATGGAGGATAGTTGATGATGACGACGGCGACGAATCCCCCTCTCCGGAGCCCCGAACGGACTCCAGATCAGCCCTCCCGAGAGGTTTTAGGGCTTGGCAGCGGCTCTGTATCGTAAAACGCGATGATTTCTTCTCTCCGATTTTTTTCTCTCCGAAAGCAAATATATAGAGTTGGAGTTGCCATCGGAGGGCATCCAGGGGGCCCACGAGATAGGGGGGGGCGCCCCCCACCCTCGTGAGAAGGGTGTGGGCCCCCTGGTCTTCATCTTTGGCGAGGATTTTTTATTATTTTTTCTAAGATGTTCCGTGGAGTTTCAGGTCTTTCCGAGAATATTTGTTTTCTGCACATAAAACAACATCATGGCAATTCTGCTGAAAACAACGTTAGTCCGGGTTAGTTCCATTAAAATCATAAAAGTTAGAGTCCAAACAAGGGCAAAAGTGTTTGGAAAAGTAGATACGACGGAGACGTATCAGTAATTGCCCCACCAAGAGCTACCCGAAGCGGAAGTTGCTACCTGAATTCGATGAGGAGGCCTTAGATCTCCCGCAACCAAAAATTAAAACGGCCACCTGGCTGGATAGACGACCTCACGGCCAACATAGAGCAGCAAACAACGCCGCACATAAGCCAATACGTGATCCACGCGAGGGCTCGCATCAAAAGGATGGCGCAACTAGATCCATCTATAGACCACGCAAGCGCGCTCCAGCATACAACGCGGTACACCCAGATACAGGGGTGCCGCACACCCCCTATGTTTCACCGATGAGGTGCTGGACCATGAATTTCCAGAGGGATTCAAACCCATAAACATAGAGGCATACGACGGAACAACAGACCCTGGGGTCTGGATTGAGGACTATATCCTCCATATCCATATGGCTCGAGGAGATGATCTCCACGCCATCAAGTACTTACCCCTCAAGCTCAAAGGGCCAGCTCGGCACTGGCTTAAAAGCCTCCCAAAAAACTCCATTGGAAGCTGGGAAGAGCTCGAAGACGCTTTTCGGGCAAATTTTCAAGGGACTTATGTCCGACCTCCGGATGTGGACGATTTGAGTCATATAACACAATAGCCCGGAGAGTCAGCCCGAAAGCTTTGGAACAGGTTTCTTACTAAAAAGAACCAAATAGTGGACTGTCCGGACGCCGAAGCCTTGGCAGCTTTTAAGCATAGCGTCCGCGATGAATGGCTTGCCAGACACCTCGGCCAAGAAAAGCCGAGAACAATGGCAGCATTAACAAGCCTCATGACCCGCTTTTGCGCGGGTAAGGACAGCTGGCTAGCCAGATGCACCACTAGCGACCCAAGTACATCCGAAGTTAGAGATGAAAACGAGAAATCACGACGCAGCAAAAATAATAAGCGCCGGAATAAAGAAAACATCCCAAAGAGCACCGCGGTAAACACCGGATTCAGAAGCACTCGGCCAGGTCAGCAAAAGCCGCTCTCTAAAGGCGCCAGTGATGAACTGTTCAGCTTAAATAAAATACTGGACCAAATATGTCAGATCCATAGCACCCCTGGTAAACCCGCTAATCACACCCACAGAGAATGTTGGGTTTTCAAGCAGTCCGGCAAGCTCAACACCGTACACAAGGGGCAGGATACACCAAGTGAAGACAAGGATGAGCCTCTCAAGCAAGACACTGGTGAACAAAAGAAATTTCCACCAGAAGTCAAAACAGTAAACGTGTTACACGTGATCAAGGGGAGAAACAAAGTGACACTCCCAGAGAAATATGCCCAAGGGCCTATCACCGCAGAGTCCTGCCACTAGTCGTCTCAACCGATCACTTTTGACCATCGGGATTACTCAGCAAGTATCCGGCGTGCAGGACGGGCTGCCTTGGTATTAGACCCAATAATTGACGGGTATCACTTCACACGAGTCCTGATGGACGGCAGCAGCAGTCTAAACCTGATATATCAGGACACAATCCGCAAAATGGGGATAGACCCAACGAAAATTTGCCTCAGCAATACTACCGTTAAAGGAGTAACGCTAGGCCCAGGGGCTCATTGCATGGGCTCCCTGCTACTAGAAGTTATATTCGGCTTCCCCGATAACTTCCGTAGCGAAAATTTAACCTTCCACATTGCTCCATTCCAAAGTGGCTATCAAGCACTACTGGGACGCGAAGCTTTCGCTTGCTTTAATGCAATACCGCATTATGCTTCCCTCACGCTTAAGATGCCCGGTCCACGTGGCATCATTACAGTAAATGGAAATATTGAGCGATCCCTGCGTGCCGAGGAGGGTACGGCTGCCTCGGCAGCCGCACACTAAAACGGCCTCACCAACTAAAGTATTCGATAGGTCGTCAAGATCACGGACATGGTTAGATGAGTCCGGCGCAGCTATATGTAATTCGTACAGGATTGATGGCCACACCCCTATCACAAATACAAGGGGCTCAACGCGCGCAGACAAGTGGCAATTTTTAGTCATCTTGAAATTTACACGGTTTCTTTAAAACCTACCTTTTTACACGACAACTTTTCACCTAAGTTCCTCTCTTTTACAGATGGCCACCGTGCTACACCCATCCAGGATATGGCACAACGGAGACACAGGCGCAGACGTGCAGCAGGGACCCGTCCCAAGGATTCTTTTTAGATTAAGACCCTGCGTCAACCTTTTTTACTGTCTCTTGTTGATACACATCCCTCGGATTATCAGTATAATTGAGAAGGATGCTGGCGTCTTGGCATGTGGCCACGTCTGAATAATGCACGTACCTGGACACCAGGGGCTTCTTGCAAAGGGCACTGTTTAGGCCCGGTTTATACCATAAAGACCGAATACCTTAGGGAGTGTTCGGCGTCGCGAGTTTGGCCTTATATGCATCAGCTCCAAATCATGTCTTTGGTCAAATGTTGGGTTTGCCTGGCTCCTATGTTTTGGTACCTTACGTTCCGCTCTATCGGCTAAGGTAGCACTAGGAGAACTACTGCGATTGTGCCCCGGGTCATCCGGATGAGCGCCTCAGTAGAGAAAGCCGAAAACTGACTGTCATGATATAGCGTGAGACTGGTCAACCACTCGATGACCTATCGGAATGTTAGAATTACTCCGCCTTAACGAAGGGCTGTTTCCCAGCTAGGCATCTACGCACCCCGAGTTCGGGAGAGTGCGGAGCCACCAGGGGCTATATAGTAGCCCCACCGTCAAACTCCTATGGCTAAGTGAAAGTGTTAAAGCATTATAGTTCGGTTGCCTCGTTCGTTGCGCTATCACCTCCTTAATAGGGCCAAGACGTTGGGTTAAGTGTGAACACGCGTCTTCTGCGAACACCTCTGCATTATATGCGTGGGGGCTGAAGCCGACGACTGCAATCTTTCAGGTTATACACATGTATACATAAATGGCCGCACAGGAGGCATCATATTACTTTTAGGCAAAAGTATAAACACAGCCTTAATATATTTCATAAAAACATTGTGTTTACAATGGGAATAAATGTCACTCAAACATAATATTCTTCGAGCACTGGGACTCTATCAAACAAGCACCCTCGAGAACCTCTTCGAAATAGTGCTCGGCAGCCACTCGGCCTATGGCCGAACCCTGCGCTGCAACAATGGTAGCATCCATCTCCGCCCAGTATGCTTTAACACGGGCAAGGGCCATCCGCGAGCCTTCTATGCATGCCGACCTCTTCATCGCATTGATGCGCGGCATCGCACCAAGGAACTGCTGCACTAAGCTGAAATAGCTGTTCGGCTTCGGCTTTTCCGGCCACAGCTGATCCACGACAGACCTCATGGCGAGTCCGTACAACCTATTGAGTTTGGCCCATTCGGCTAGCTGATCAGTCAATGGAAGCGGACGCTCTGGAACGTTAAATTGCGACCAGAACAGCTTGTCCACTTCATGATCTGTTTGATCTCGGAAGTATTTGGCTGCATCGACAGCGCTCGCCGCCAAATCCATATATGCGTCTGCCAAACTCCACAGCCGATCCAGAGGGGCATACCGTGGATCCCCGAACTTCCTCCGCAACATGAAGGGCTTCCCAGCCGCAATATCCCCGGCTTCACGCAGATCCTCCTTCTTCGCTCTCACGCAGATCCAATAGGACACGCAGATCCCTTTGGTCGTCATTGTGGCCTTTTCAAGGTCCGTCGCCTTCACTCGGTTTTCTTCTTCAAGGATCTGGCAACGGTCGGCAGTGTCGTTTAACTTTACAGCCATATTGGCCATTTTCTCTTTGCTCTCGCAATGCGCGGCCTTCTCGGCCCTCAACTCTTCGGCTGCCTTCAAAGCAGCCGCATTACTCCTCCTTGCTTGTTCTTTAGCTCGGGCAAGTTCCGCCCGAAGGGTCTCCACGGTGGCAGCTCCATCTACAGTCACAACATATTAAAGATACTGGCATCATGCTGCTCTTACTATGTGACATTCACCAGAAAGCATTACTTACCCTGTGCCTCGTCAAGCCGCTTGAACAAGCTCGATGTCGACATCTACCGCATCCAGTTGCCGCTTTAGTTCGGCAAACTCATTAGTCTAGCTAGCCACTGGAGTTTCCACCACCTGCACATAAAGGCGCTTTGGTTACTACCTGGGACTACGATCCTCTGTTCGCCGCCGTTCTTGACGACAACCAGAGTCTCAGGGGCTACTATCTACACAGGGCACACTTAAAAATGTGTGGTACTATCAAAAAGTATCACATACCTCAAAGCCTGTCAGTAGACTCATAAAGGCTTCATGCAATCCGCTTTCGGCGGACGAAATTCTACCCATCACCGTACCCATTAACGTACGGTGTTCTTCTGAGATGGCCGCTCACTCCAACAGCTCCCTCAGTACGTCCGACCGCATACCAGACGGTACCGGACTCTTTTGTTTGCTCTCTTCAAGAGCCGGACGCTGAGGACTTCGGGTGACTAAAGGATTATCTTCTGGCCTCACCGGATCCGGAGAGGCCCTCTGTGACGACACTTCAGGGTCGCCCGCTTCTTGAGCGGGAGAGTCCAGGGGAGGTGTTTCGCCCTCCATCATCTCCGGAAGAAGATCCCCCGAAGACGAGCTCTGCTGAGAAGGGCTAAGATCCGAACTGCAAGATAAATGCTTCGGTTATTTTCCTCAGAGGTAAAGTAGTATATCTTCACTATTAGAGCACTTTTTTACTTACGACTCATTAGAAGGCAGATCCCCGCGCGGACTTTGTGCAGCAAGAGCACCCTCCAAGGCAGGACCCTCTGGTGGAGACTTCTTCTCGCGTTTGGAAACCTTGGTTTCCCGATCTTCAGGGGTAGTCCTCTTCCTTCCCCGGGGTGAGAGAATGCCAGATTCCTCCCCTTGGTTACCCTCCCTTACGGAGGCACCCGTTCCCTCGGTCGGAATGGGTAGCGGTGGAGGCCCACTTTCTCCTCCTTTATTCCCCCCTTTATCCTCCTGTGAGGGCTCCGGGCAAGGTGCTAGCTCGAGCATCTTTTCCAGTACCGGATTCTCCAAGCCTTCCGGAAGGGGGGACGAACACCGGATCATCTTCGCCTTTGTTATCCAGTCCTGGTTAAAGAGCGATTTCTCAGAATAACGTCATGATAAATGAAAGATAGTGTGTTCGGCTAGAGGATAACTTACTTGGTCGGCGATGCGGTTGCTACTCAGGCCCACGTCCTCGCTAGTATCCGGACACTCTATCTGGGGTCCGAAGAATGATCTATACATCTCCTCATGCGTCAGGCTGAGGAAATTCTGAATAGCGCGCGGTCCTTCTGGGTTGAACTCCCACATGCGAAGGGGTCGGCGTTTGCATGGCTGGATTCGTCGAACCAGCATGACTTGCATCACCATAATCAAACTAAAATCTCCTGCGAAGAGATCTTGAATGCGGCTCTGCAGTACAGGCACGTTCTTGGCTGGACCCCAGCTCAGCCCTCTGCTAATCCATGACATCAGTTGTGGTGGAGGGCCTGAGCGGAAACCAGGGGCAGCCGCCCACTTGGCACTTCTGGGAGCTGTAATGTAAAACCACTCCCGTTGCCATAATCCGGACACCTCTGGAATAGAACCCTTTGGCCATGGGGCTCCAGCGATCTTGCTTATTAATGCGCCTTCACACGCTACATGTTGCCCCTCGACTATCTTCGGCTTCACGTCAAAGGTCTTGAGCCACAGGCCGAAGTGAGGGGTAATGCGGAGGAAGGCCTCACATACAACAATAAATGCTGAGATGTGGAGAAAGGAGTCCGGGGCTAGATCGTGGAAATCTAGCCCGTAATAAAACATCAGCCCCCTAACGAAGGGATCCAGAGTGAGGCCTAGACCTCGGAGGAAGTGGGAGATAAACAGGACGTCTTCGTTGGGTTCAGGAGTAGGGACGACTGCCCTCGGGCGGGCAACCGATGCGAAACCTCGGCGGTCAGGTATCTGGCCTCCCTCAACTTCTTGATATCTTCTTCTATAATGGAGGAGGGCATCCACCAGCCTTGAAGGCTAGATCCGGACATGATGGAAGGTCTGGAGCACCTGACCTGGGCTTTGGGTGTTAGAACTCGAGGCAGGGGAAGGATTCGATTGAGCACGGGAGGGAAAAAGTAAAAGCCATGTCCCTTTATAAATAGGGTGAATATCAGGCGTCCTCTCCGTAGCCGTTTGGGACTTGCCTATAATCTAGGAGTCCTAGATACGGTTGGGTTACCCACGACCGTGTTGATGAGAATCCCGTAATTAGGGGAACACGATCTCTGCTTTGACAAGACGTGTCAAGAAACCGCCTCGCGTTATGTGTGGAGCTGGTTGAAGAAAAACGGTTTGAATAATTACCGGGCCATGGCATAATGTTGTGTTGCCGAAACGTGTCAGCAGATTAGATTTGTGGAAATATTATTCTCTCTACGGTGGTATGCGGAACTTATTTTGCAGGGTCGGACACTATCCTTGTGTTCAAATTCTTCCGGATGTATTCGGAGGAGGAACCCGCCTTGCAATGCCGAAGACAATACTGCGCGCCGGACTCATCGTCATTGAAGCCTGGTTCAGGGGCTACTGAGGGGGTCCTGGATTAGGGGGTATCCGGACAGCCGGACTATATCCTTTGGCCGGACTGTTGGACTATGAAGATACAAGATTGAAGACTTCGTCTCGTGTCCGAATGGGACTCTACTTGGCGTGGAAGGCAAGCTAGGCAGTACGGATATGCATATCTCCTCCTTTGTAACCGACCTTGTGTAAACCTAGCCCTCTCCGGTGTCTATATAAACCGGAGGGTTTTAGTCCGTAGGACAACATACAATCATACCATAGGCTAGCTTCTAGGGTTTAGCTTCCTTGATCTCGTGGTAGATCTACTCTTGTACTACCCATATCATCAATATTAATCAAGCAGGACGTAGGGTTTTACCTCCATCAAGAGGGCCCGAACCTGGGTAAAACTTCGTGTCCCCTGCCTCCTGTTACCATCTGCCTAGACGCACAGATCGGGACCCCCTACCCGAGATCCGCCGGTTTTGACACCGACAGGCACCTCTACAAATCCCCGCTTCCCTCTGTGAAGGGCCTATCCATTTACTTTTGGGACAATTCCATTTCTACCCCTAACTGGAACCCACTACTCAAATTTGCCCCTAATTTCAATGTGTGCTCAAATTTGCGCCTCTGCCGTTAGTTTCCCTTATAGAAATGCCCTTACAGCGCCGTTACTGTCTGGTCAAACAGCTATGACCATCTCGAAAAAATAGCAAAAAAAGTCAAAAAATTCTGAAATTTTGTGGGATGGAAGGTACTCAGGTTCGCAAGGTGCGTGCAAATTTTCATGTTGCTTGGACATTCTAGGAGCTTGTGGCGAAGGAAAAACAGTAAATATGTACGCGTGTGAACCGTAAATTCAAAAAATAGCAAAAAAATTCAATAAAATATGAATTCTTTTGGCATCCAAGATGCATAGGTGTGGAAGGTGTGTGTGCAAATTTTTTTTGTGTTTGGACATTGTAGGAGCTCGTGGAGAAAAAAACAAAATTTGTCTCAGAAAAAAACTTGTAAAAAATACACTATTTTGGTTTTTTTTGCGAGAGCTCCTCGCATGTCATTTGATAACAAAATTTTGCACACGCCTTGTGCACCCGAGCATCTTGGGTGCCAAAAAATTTCATATGTTTTTGAATTTTCTTGCTATTTTTTTGAATTTACTATTCAAAGACGTACAGATTTATTGTTTTCCTTTGCCACGAGCTCCCGATATGTCTAAATAGCACGAAAATTTGCACGCACCTTGCGCACATGAGTAGCTTCAATCCCACAAAATTTCAGATTTTTTTGATTTTTTACTATTTTTTTCGAGATGGTCAAAGTTGTTTGACCAGACGGTAACGGCGCAGAAGGGCATTTCTATAAGGGCAACTAACGGCAGAGGGGCAAATTTGAGCACACATTGAAATTAGGGGCAAATTTGAGTAGTGGGTTCTAGTTAGGGGCAGAAATGGAATTGTCCCTTTACTTTTATGTTGAGTCATCATCCTCTTATTAAAAAGCACCAGTTGGAGAGCACCGCTGTCGTTTGCATCCATTACTATTAGTTTACATTGAGTATGACTTGACTGGATCTCTTTTACCATGAATTACAATGTCTAGTCAGTCCTTGATCTTTAAAGGTGCTCTGCATTTATGTTTTGCGGTCTCAGAAAGGGCTAGCGAGATAACATCTTGTCATATCATACCATGATTATTTTGAGAAAATGTTGTCATCCGGGATTTATTATTATTGCCCTCTAGTTGATTATGTCATTGATATGAGTAAACATGAGACCTAAGTGTTATTGTGAATATGGTTAGTTCATAATCTTTGCTGAAACTTGAATGCTGGCTTTACATATTTACAACAACAAGAGCAAACAGAGTTTGTAAAAGTTTTTCTTTATCACTTTCAGTTTATCAACTGAATTGCTTGAGGACAAGCAAAGGTTTAAGCTTGGGGGAGTTGATACGTCTCCGTCGTATCTACTTTTCCAAACACTTTTGCCCTTGTTTTGGACTCTAACTTGCATGATTTGAATGGAACTAACCCGGACTGACGCTGTTTTCAGCAGAATTGCCATGGTGTTATTTTTGTGCAGAAATAAAAGTTCTCGGAATGACCTGAAAATCAACGAAGAATTATTTTGGAATATATAAAAAAATACTGGAAGAAAGATCCATGCCAGGGGGCCCACACCCTGTCCACTAGGGTGGGGGTGCGCCCTACCCCCTTGGGCGCGCCCCCTGCCTCGTGGGCCCCTTGATGCTCCACCGACCTCAACCTTGACTCCATATATTCACTTTCGGGGAGAGAAAAATGAGAGAGAAGGATTCATTGCGTTTTATGATACAGAGCCGCCGCCATGCCCTAAACTCTCTCGGGAGGGCTGATCTGGAGTCCGTTCGGGGCTCCAGAGAGGGGAATCCGTCGCCATCGTCATCATCAACCTTCCTCCATCACCAATTTCATGACGCTCACCGCGTGCGTGAGTAATTCCATCATAGGCTTGCTGGACGGTGATGAGTTGGATGAGATTTATCATGTAATCAAGTTAGTTTTGTTAGGGTTTGATCCCTAGTATCCACTATGTTCTGAGATTGATGTTGCTATGACTTTGCTATGCTTAACGCTTGTCACTAGGGCCCGAGTGCCATGATTTCAGATCTGAACCTATTATGTTTTCATCAATATATGAGAGTTCTTGATCCTACCTTGCAAGTCTATAGTCACCTATTATGTGTTATGATCCATTAATCCCGAAGTGACAATAATCGGGATACTTGCCGGTGATGACCGTAGTTTGAGGAGTTCATGTATTCACTATGTGTTAATGCTTTGGTCCGGTACTCTATTAAAAGGAGGCCTTAATATCCCTTAGTTTCCAATAGGACCCGCTGCCACGGGAGGGTAGGACAAAAGATGTCATACAAGTTCTTTTCCATAAACACGTATGACTATATTCGGAATACATGCCTACATTACATTCATGAACTGGAGCTAGTTCTGTGTCACCCTAGGTTATGACTGTTACATGATCGATCGCATCCGGCATAATTCTCCATCACCGATCCAATGCCTACGAGCTTTTCATATATTGTTCTTGGCTTATTTACTTTTCCATTGCTATTGTTACAATTACTACAAAACCCAAAAATATTATTTTTGCTATCGTTACCACTACTATCATATTACTTTACTACTAAACACTTTGCTGCAGATATTAAGTTATCCAGGTGTGGTTGAATTGACAACTCAGCTGCTAATACTTGAGAATATTATTTGGCTCCCCTTGTGTCGAATCAATAAATTTGGGTTGAATACTCTACCCTCGAAAACTGTTGCGATCCCCTATACTTGTGGGTTATCAGTACATGGGGCGACGCATTTTTGTACGAAGATCGACCCCATGTGATAATTTGACGCGTGTAAAGTCCTTCATTTCATTGATGGTCAATTAATACAGTGCATGCAAATTGAGTGGATGTGGGGGCGGAAGAAATACATTACTACTCCACTGCGCGCATGCGAGTAGTTAAATCATGGGGTGCCAGTGCTTCCATTGGTCTCCTTTGTATTTTGTGCCAATTTTTGACCATATTTGTAAGTAACATAATATTTATGCATGTCATAAGAAGTGGCACCAAAAAAGGGGGCCAATAAACCAGGACGCAGGCATCATGATCAATTTTTGCCAGGGCTACTGTTGGTGGCCTTTGTATTTAAATATGGACGGAGTGGAGTAGTACTATCTTTTTATCTTAGCCTCGTAGGGCTCTCCTAGCTCCTAGGCCCGCCTCCCTGCCTCGCCCACCGTATCCCGCCATGGAGGATCCCGCTATGGATAATCCCTTAGATCCAGGATCCCGCGGGCTGCCCTCTCGCTGTGGCCCGCAACACTGCCGCCTTTGAGCGAAACCCACATGTGTTTTAGAGGGGATCCATTGCTCTGGAATCACAGATCGGTGCCGCCGGAGGACATGCCAGGGCTGCGCTTCAGGTGGTGGGCAGCTAGGGCAAATCGGATCGAGGAAGCGTCACATCAAATGGAGAGAAGTTCCAAGGAGCTGCACCTGGCGTAGCACAAGGCGGAGGCGCAAGTCGATCTCAGGGGAGAGATGCTGAGGGATGTCAGCATCTGGCAGCGTCGCATTGATTTTGAGCTAGGGCCAATGGCAAAGATCATATTCACGGAGTCGACTGCGGAGGAAAGAACGCGCATGCCTGTGCAATGGCATGAGCAGCCAGTGCAACTATTCAAATGGGCGGTAGGGAAGCCAAATCCCGGGACCAGTTGCGGCGGCGCCGCTGGGCATGCATCATAGGCGAGGTGAGCTGCCCTTCTTCCCCGCCAGCGATGCAGTGACCTAGTCCGTTGCTGCTGCAGTGAACTTGCAACGCTATGTTGGTTTGCAACCTTGACAATCACTCCATCTATATGTATTGTTTTCCTGTAAAAAATACTTGGTCATTTGGAAAAAAAGATGGTAATTGATTTATATCTGGTTTTAGAATGCTTGGTCGTGACAATCAACCGAAGCCACAACCAGAAGTATCCATCGCGTAAGTACTTTACGGTCGGTCGCACCAACAGACGGTCGGTCGGACCCGCGTCTCACCGAAGGGACACGCATCGGCTTGGTCTGACATGTATGACCAGTTACATCACTGACTTGTGCGACCGCATTTGAGCAGTGTAGTACTCCCTCTATCTCAGTTTACAAGTCTTGCACGTGTACCTAGGTCGTTAATTTGACCAACTTAATAAGAGGCATACATTACGAAAAATATATCATTACAAACTTCAAATATTCTATTTTTTAATGATATATTTTTTATGTTAAACAATTTATGTTCTACTAAACTCATCGGTAGCACATGAAATTTATATTCCAGTAAACTCATCGGGAGCCGTTTCGGGCCTCGAAACCAAAATCATCAATTAATCTTTACCTTGTTCTCATCACATTCCAAATTACCAGTTCTACAATTAAGTGCAAGCCTGCTCACACCTACCAGTACGTACCAAACCTGAACGTGTTCCCACTATGCATGTTTTAGTACTAGTGCTAGTACTTAGGTTATAAAAAGGGAACTACCTAACCGAAAATTACTCTACCTTCCTCCTCACAAGTCCTCCTTCTTCGTCCGTCCTTTCCATGGCCGGTGTGCAGAGCTCTAGGTCAAGAACTACTCGTAACACGGGAGCGGCAACCAAGGCTGTGAAAAAAAGAGAGGGCTCGCCGCCACGCAAAGACCTCGAAAGATCTCTCACGGGCAGGCGATGGCTCCCAGGAGCGCCCTAGTTGCAGAGGCGAACATGCCAAGCTGGCGGCGCTGGAGTCGTTATCCCTCGACGGCATGCCCGATTAGCTCAATAAGCACGTCAATAAGCAGAAGGAGTTCATCCACGGCTTGGTGGAGCTGCTGAAGGAGAGCCTCGACGACATGCCCGCTGAGCTCAATGAGCAGGGGGAGTTGACTGCCGGCTTGGTGATGCTGCTGAAGAAGAGCATTGCCTTGGAGAAGAAGGCAGACCAACGAAATCCTGCAACTTCAGGAGGACAAGGCGAAGCTCTGCACGAGCTCCACCTGCTAAAGGAGGAGAATGCCGGCTGGAAGAAGCTGCATGAGAATAGTAGTTCCTCGATGAAGATGTTGCAGGCCCTCATCATGGAATAGAAGGAGGAGTTGGCGAAGCTCCGCATCAAGCACCCGGCTGCTGTCAAGGTACATAATACGGCCGTGGAACAGATGATGAAGGCTCGCATCGAGAAATCCCGCATCATGGACACAATGAATAAGGTGGACGATGAGACGTGCAAGGAGATGGAGGTCATGGAGGCGATGAAGAAGCAGTTACGACTCTGCGGCCAGCAACCCTTCATGTAGTGAGAGCAGCGCCCCAGACTTTTGTGTGCGTCTTCCTTTTTTTGGGGTGATAATCTTACTTCTTCTTTTGCTCCTGTGTTTCTTCTTTTGCTTCGGGTGTTTTGCTGCATGTGTCACGTTCTCTGCGAGGCATGAATAGAACAATGCTAAAAATGAGATGACTAGCAAATTAGACCATTCTTTATCGCCAATAGAACAATGCCTCTTGCTAGTAATATATAATAAGAGTAGAGAGTAGAGATATGGCACTGGGCTGCCGTGTTTCATGCTCCTCTGTCGTACTCCAGTGGAAAACTTGAGTATACCGCATGATTCTTTGCTCCTCCTCAGGTCGTCGGCACATTTATATGAGCAGTCAAATCACAAGGCCCCGCCTTCCAGCTGTAATGAGCCGTCAAATCACAAAGGCCCTCGCCTCTCTTGAAACCGACCTAGCTAGACTGCCCCGCCCTCTAGCTTTTTAAAAATGTATACTTTTGTACAGTAGTAGGATCGATGGATTGCGCCATGGAACAAAACTAACAAGATGAAATTAAAGAAAAAGGTGGTACATATAGAGAACGCTCGTTGCCAAATTATGCATATAGTACTATTAAAAAGCTAGTACTTTCTTAAATGGGATGATAAATTATATTAAAAAATTAGCATACCTATTTAATTCTTGGGTTCTTATTATTTATGCCACTAGTTTGTGTATCACTACTTAGTTTTGCCATTAGAAGTTACAACTACTCAAAAATGCCATCGATCCGTGAGATGCCTGCTCAAAAATGCAATTAGATATCTCAAAAATGCCATCGTTAAGTTAGATGTTTGCTCAAAAATACCATTAGACATTGTGATTTTCACGTCAAACCCGTTGACCATGTTACATAACAAAAATAAGCTAATTCTCGCAATGATAAGTGTGGCCCCGCTTGTTAGGAGTAACCAAGCGAACAATTTTACAGGAAAATAAGAACGCTGTTGGGATCAAGTAGGCCCCACACTTTATTTTACTGTAGTGAGGTAGAGGGAGAGCTGGCATGTTGGTCCATCGGTATTTATGTCATTATAACATGGAAAAAGAGATTTGAGTCACAATAATGGTGTCCAGCACAACACACCCGTCAAATAAAACTAAGCACCCTGAAATTCTTTGACAAAACTAAGCCCCTTGAAATTCTTTGACAACTAAACTGCTGGCTATATGATGTTGGCCATATATATTGTACGTATATAATGTGAAGAAACAAGTGGTAGTCGTAGCACTATACCGACTAAAAGATGAGCTATAAGAAATACTAGTATGTACGCACTGAAGAGTTAAAGTAACGAGAAGAAACATAACATAGTTCTGCTGGGGGCTCAGCACAACACACCCCTCAAATAAAACTAAGCACACTAGAAATTAAACTAAGCAACTAATCCGGTAGACACTGCATTAGAACCACAATGAGCAACGACACTGTCACTGTCGTGGTTTTGTCACGGTAGATGTCCTAGAGAAAGGACTTAGTCGTGGAGCCGGATTAGCCTTCCCCCGTTTGAAATTTTTGGACTCCTGCCATTGGAGAAAGGACTCTGTTCCTCCCCCCGTTTGAAATTTCAAACCTGACGGGTGGGACCCCCTCGTCAGTCTCTCTTTTCTTTTAAACAAAACGTTTTCTGAAGGCGCCTTCTGCCAAAGTACGTCTCCCCTCTGCGCCGGCGTATTCTCAAGCGAAGCATTTTCTGTTTTTATAAGTTGGCCCCTGGAAACTTTCTGTTTCATCACAGATGAGTTCCTAGACTAAAACCTTGATAACTTTTAAACAGATGAGTCCCTAGATTAAAATAATTCTTTTTCTGTCCTCTTTAAAATTTTGTCTAGTTTTTTATCAGATTTATTTGAAAAATATTTGGAATATTTTTTTGTGCACCTCACGGTATTTACGTTAGCGCGTATGTTTCTTTACACCGTAGATACCGAAGGAGGTGACGGAACCGCGAACTTCACCGAGCTAGGCTCCGACTACTCTGAACCAGGCAAGCATGTTTGAACTTTTGATATGATGAGTGTCATTGGCATGTTTGCATTAAGTAGTTTCATGACATGTTTATGAGCATTTCGATGAATTTCATATTGCATGCAAAGTTGAGGCAAGTGAGTTTCGAAAATCCATAAGTTGTTGGATGTGAGTTTGCATGGCCATGTGTTGGCATGAGAATGGGTAAGATGGCAGTGTTGTAGCATGCCAGTCTTACGCCAGACTATTTGACTCCAGTGTCAACATGAATTAGTCCAGTTCCCATCCGTTTTCCCTTCCTGTACTACCACATGTTTTCCACAAGGGATATGGATTAGTAAGTTGCAAACCGCTTTCCTGGTACACACCAAATCGAGAGGCCGTGATGATGGTTCCATGGCCCTGGATTAAAGCCAGTCATCCGGTCAGGGAGCATGGGTGTTTCCGGTTGGGACCGAGAGGGGGGGCACCCCTTAGAGCGCGCGTATATAAATTTGATCCCATGCTATTCGAGAATGTGATCTCCCCGTCTCAAAGTTTTTCTTGAACGCGGTCTAGGGTGATTCCTGGCATCGTGAGGTGGGATGGGTGTGTACTGGTTAGATGTGTTTCTTCCGAAATACCGTAAACGGAACTAGTCCTTCGTGACTACGGAAATCCGTTGGCTGTGGGAAATTTAGTACAAACTCTGCAGAGTCAAAAATCCTTGAATCATCTTATCCATGTCCAAGTACTGTGTTCAACTTATCTTGTCCAGTGTCAGTCTCAGTGACAGAAACACCGGTGAACCACATGAGTGTTAAGTCCGGTTAAATGCTTATTCCTGTGGATGGACTAACCCGTTTATTATTATGTGTTGAATATTTCCTATGAGTATTATATCATTGTGAGCTTAACAGTTATGAATAATGAAATTTAAGCCCTTTCTGCGATGTCGCATAGACGTCCGACTGTGGCACAATTGTCCTTTACTTTTGATATAATCCCTTTCTGTGATGTCACTCAGACGTCCGACTGTGGCACGCTTGTTATTTACTTTTCAGCATAAGCCCTTTCTGTGATGTCGCTCAGACATCCGACTGTGGCATGCTTGTTATTTACTTTTCGGTATAAGCCCTTTCTGTGATGTCGCTCAGACGTCCGACTGTGGCACGCCTGTTATTTACTTTTCATTATAAGCCCTTTCTATGATGTCGCTCAGACGTCCGACTGTGGCACGCTTGTTATTTACCTGCGATATAAGCCCTTTCTGCGATGTCGCTCCGACGTCCGACTGTGGCACGCATGTCATTTTCTTCTCAATATAAGCCCTTTTCGTGGTGTCGCTTAGACGCCCGACTGCGGCATGATTATTTATTTGTTCACCCTTCGAGGCGTCGCTCCAGACACCCGATCGGCTTTTCAATTAATTTGTTGGGATTTCGGGAAGACTACCGCCCGACTCCTTTTTTTTACTTACCATGTTGTTCCAATAATTATTAATTTGAATGTGCAACACCAATTACTAATGACGCATTCATGCATGCATTTGTTATATCTTATGTCCGAACTGTCTTGCGAGTACTTTCAAAGTGCTCACCTGGCTTGTTGAATTGGCCATATGTTGACGAAGGCGATCTCATGGATGAAGAGTTCGATAGCGAGTCCGACGCCTAGAGGAGTCCCAGTCAGTCTTGAGTGATCCTGGATTTGGTTACTGTATTATATCCGCTTCCGCTACCCGAATAAATTCATCGAGCCTCACCTCGATGCTCGATGAGCTGCCAGTTTAGGAGTCATATTATCCACTCTCCACTGTGATATTCCACCACCACTTTTATCTCGAGTTAGTAGTATGCCACCACACCATTGTGTCATATCTGCCATTATGTATAATTATTGGCGTGCTTGTAATAATTTGTTCAGCAGCCTTAGCTCGACCTTGTAATATATTTTATGCTATTGGCTTACTGTATCAAGAATTTTGTCTACCAGTAAGGAGGATTTTTCCTCATACTGGACTCAAAAGATCGGCTTCTCAATAAAAATTTTATTGGAAAACCGGTCGTGACATTTAGCCACCAGAGACTTTGAACCGGCGTGGTGACCACAATCTCCTTCGTGGATCTCACGCAAAATTTCACGGCCTTCTTCAGGAGACACGCAGCATTGAAAAGCTCCTGATACACTGCAATGATGCAACTCGCCGTTGATGATAGCCATGGACTTGGATCGCCGGATTATCTGCCGGGGCCAGAATCTCATCCTCTGGCAACTCGCCCCGGTTCTTATACACCAGGTAAGGAAGCGTCCAATCCGGAATAACATGAAGAGCCGCCACCAATTGAGCCTCCGGATCAGGAATAGCCAAATCCTCTTCACCAGGGATCTTGACCGACGGGTTGTGCAGCACATCCAGAAAAACATTGGGCGGGACCGGTTTGCGCTGAGAGCCCAGCCAGCTTAAAGCGTCCGCCGCTTCATTTTTCCATCGGTCCACGTGGTCCACCTGATAGCCTTTGAAATAACCCGCAACAGTATCCACCTCACGACGATATGCTGCCATGAGTGGATCCTTGGAGTCCCAAGTGCCAGGCACTTGCTGAGCCACAAGGTCCGAGTCACCGAAGCATTTAACTCGACTTAGATTCATCTCCTTAGCCATCCGGAGACCATGGAGCAAGGCTCCATACTCAGCTGCATTGTTAGTACAAGGGAACATTAAACGGAGAACATAACAAAACTTATCACCTCGTGGGGAAGTTAATACGACTCCAGCCCCCGAGCCTTCCAACTGCCTGGATCCGTCAAAATGGATGGTCCAATACGTGTGATCCGGCTTTTCTTCAGGTGCTTGCATTTCCGTCCAATCATTGATGAAATCAACAAGTGCTTGAGACTTAACCGCTGTCCAAGGCACATACTTCAAACCGTACGGCCCCAGCTCTATGGCCCACTTTGCAATCCGGCCAGTTGCTTCCCGGTTCTGGATGATATCTCCCACAGGAGCAGAACTGACCACCGTAATTGGGTGCCCTTGGAAATATTGTTTAAGCTTCCGGCTTGCCATAAAAACTCCGTACACCAGCTTCTGCCAATGCGGATACCTTTGCTTGGACTCGATTAGCACCTCGCTGATATAATAGACCGGTCGTTGAACCGGATGCTCCTTGCATGCCTCCTCTCGCTCCACCACAATAGCCACACTGACCGCCCGAGCATTAGCAGCAACATATAGCAGTAACGGCTCCTTGTCAATGGGAGCGGCGAGCACAGGTGGATTGGCCAACTGCCGCTTTAAGTCCTCAAATGCTTCATTAGCGGCGGAGCTCCAAACAAACTGATCCATTTTTTTCAACATCTGATACAAAGGGATTGCCTTCTCACCAAGGCGACTGATAAACCGGCTTAACGCGGCAATCCGGCCTGCCAGGCGTTGAACATCGTTGATACACTTCGGCTTAGCCAGGGAGGTGATAGCCGTGATCTTCTCCGGATTAGCCTCAATTCCCCTGTTGGACACCAGAAAACCCAATAGCTTGCCCGCCGGTACACCAAAGACACACTTGTCCGGATTAAGCATTATCTTGTATGTTCTCAGGTTATCAAAGGTTTCCTTCAAATCATCAATCAGAGTCTCCTTCTCCCTGGACTTAACCACGATATCATCCACGTAAGCGTGTACATTACGGCCAATCTGCTTGTGAAGACAATTTTGTACACACCGTTGGTAAGTTGCCTGGGCACTCTTGAGCCCGAAGGGCATAGACACATAGCAGAAGGCTCCAAAGGGAGTTATAAATGTTGTCTTCTCCTGGTCCTTAACTGCCATTTTGATCTGATGATAGCCAGAATACGCATCCAAAAAACTTAAACGCTCACAACCCTCCGTAGCATCAATAATTTGATCAATATAGGGGAGGGCAAAAGGATCTGCTGGACAAGCCTTATTAAGATCTGTGTAATCCACACACATGCGCCAGGTGCCATTTTTCTTGAGGACCAGCACCAGATTGGCAAGCCACTCAGGGTGAAAAACTTCAACAATAAAGCCAGCTGCTAAGAGCCTGGCTACCTCTTCTCCAATCGCCTTGCGTCTTTCTTCGTTAAACCGGCGGAGGAACTGTTTCACCGGTTTATATTTAGGATCCACATTAAGTGTGTGCTCAGCGAGTTGCCTCGGTACACCTGGCATGTCAGAGGGCTTCCATGCAAAAATGTCCCGATTCTCACGGATGAACTCGATGAGCGTGCTTTCCTATTTCAGATCCAAGTTGGCACTGATGCTGAACTGCTTGGACAAATCGCCAGGTACGAAGTCAACAAGCTTAGTTTCTGCTGCTGATTTGAACTTCAGGGCCGGATCATGCTCCGTAGTTGGCTTCTTCAACGGAGTCATGTCCGCCAGATCAACATTGTCTTTATAGTACTTCAACTCCTCGGTGTCACAAACCGACTCTGCATAAGCCGCATCTCCTTCCTCGCATTCCAAAGCGATTTTGCAGCTTCCGTGAACCGTTATTGTCCCCCTGTGACCCGGCATCTTGAGCTGCAGATACACATAACAGGGCCGTGCCATAAACTTGGCGTAAGCCGGTCGCCCAAACAGGGCGTGATATGGACTCTGGATTTTCACCACTTCAAACGTCAATGTCTCCGACCTAGAATCATGGTCATCCCCAAAGGCCACTTCCAGAGCTATCTTGCCAACAGGATATGCTGATCTGCCAGTTACTACACCGTGGAACACCGTATTAGACGGTTTAAGATTTTTATCTGTCAGTCCCATACGACGGAAGGTCTCATAGTACAAGATATTAATGCTGCTACCTCCATCCATGAGCACCTTGGTGAACTTATAACCTCCCACCTGAGGCGCTACCACTAGAGCCAACTGACCCGGATTATCGACCTGGGGTGGGTGATCCTCTCTGCTCCATATGATTGGTTGTTCAGACCAATGTAGATAACGGGGTATGGCCGGTTCAACAGAGTTGCCCGCCCGCCTCTGAACCTTCCGGTCTCGCTTGTCCAAGCTAGTGGTGAAGACATGGTACTGCCCACTACTCAACTGCTTTGGGTTGCTCTGGTAACCTGACTGTTGCTGCTGTTGGTTGTAACCACCCTGGTTGTTCTGACTATTTTGACCATTATGTCCGCTCGAATTACCATTAAATCCTGAACCGGAACTTCCCCCACCGTAACCCGGCCTGGATCCTGAGCCACCGCCAGATTCATGATCATACCGGAAATTATTAGAATTCTTGAACTCCTGCATAATAAAGCAATCCTTCCAAAGGTGGTTTGCTGGCACCTCCTTCGTCCCATGTCTTGGACAGGGCTGTCTTAGCAGATAGTTTAGGTGGTTTGGGTTAGGGTTGGGTGCTCCATTACGATTTTTCGGTCTACCCTTGCGTCGCTGGCCATTGTCCTGTGCATTGGTATTAGCCACAAAGTCCATGTTACCATCCGCTTTACGCTTGCCTCCACCACCATTGCCTGCCCAGTGATGTTGCTGACCTTTGGAGCTGTTGTTCTTCTTCCCTTTCCCTGTCTTGTCATCATCAGATTCGGGATCCTTGGTACTATCAGAATCAGCATATTTCACCAAAGCGGCCATGAGGGTCCCCATGTCAGTGCAATGATGCTTCATCCATCCCAACTTCAGCTTCAGGGGCCCAAACCGGCAGTTGCCTTCTAGGGTTAATACTGTGGTGTCAGCGTTGATGCGGTCTGAGGAGTGCAACACTTGTGAAACCCGGCGCACCCAATGAGTCATTGATTCTCCTTCCTCCTGGACGCATGCAGCTAAGTCCACTATCGACATAGGCTATTTATAGGTATCCTTGAAATTGCTGATAAACCGGGCTCGTAATTGGGCCCATGAACTGATAGAATTAGCCGGCAAGCTTTTTAACCAAGTACGGGCCGTTCCTTCAAGCATCATGGTGAAGTATTTCGCACACGCCGCGTCATCCACATCAAGCATCTCCATGGCCATCTCATAGCTCTCCACCCATGTCTCTGGAGGTTGATCCGCCGTGTAATTTGGTACCTTGCGCGGGCCTTTGAAATCCTTGGGCAGGCGCACATTGCGTAAAGCGGGGATAAGGCAAGGCACCCCCATAGAACTAGAAGTAACATCAGGTTCAGTCAAGGTGGTTGGACGAACCGGCATGAGCTGCCGAGCCTGATGCTGTGTGGCTAACTCGGCCTCCCTGCACGCGCGGGCCCGGTCCACCACTCCCTGAGCGTTATCAGCACCACCCGCCGGGTTGTTGTCACGGGGTGCCCCACGTCGTTCATTACTCGACACTGCTGGTTCATCCATATGTCTGCTATAGCTCCGGCTTGGACGGGGGGTCGAGTGGATCCGGTCGCGGCTGTACGAGTACGCTTCCTGTTGGGCCAAAGCTGTCCTCAGAAGTTCCTTGACCCGTCACGTCTCTACTGCCTGCGGCGAGTCACCTTCAATTGGAATGGCCTCCATCCCTGCAGCAGCAGCAACAAGATTGTCCATTGGGTTGGAGTAGTGACCCGGAGGTGTTAGAGCATCCTGAGGTATAACGGTGTTTTAACGAGGCGGGTCCATCTGACGAGGCTGAACCGGTGCACCGGTCCCAGGGGCTTCTGCCCGGTTTCCCTCCAGCAGATTGCCGGCTCTTGGTCCTGGAGTGTTGAAAAGGTCTCTGGCCTCGAAAACCGGAGGTAAGCGGGATCGGTGCTTCCTCCTCATGACTTCATGCGACGCGCTCTGGTCCAACATAAGCCTGTAGGCCTGTACGTCTAAAGCGGCCCGCTCTGCGGCCTTCCTGGTGTCCTCAGCCGCCAGATCCGCCTTGGCCTGGGTGATCTGTTCCTTTACCTTTGCAATCTCCGCGTTGTGAACGTCCTGATCCGGCGGATTAACTTCCGCCATAAGCACAGCCAACGCATCAAATAGTTCTGATAGAACCTGAGCCGGCGGGCGCACAGGGCCTCTTGCCCCGGCAGCCGTTGCCGCTACTGAACCGGAGGTCGTTGCCACAACGGTCGAAGAATGAAGCGCTGCTTGTGTGCCAGTCATGAATATTCCAACCCGGTTGGGCAGATCAGAGGGGTCCGGAATACTGTCGCCATTGGAACAGCCCCCAATCTGGCCGTCTTGTAGCTGATAAAGAGATTCGGTTTCTCCGGTTGATGACTCGTCATCAGAACAAACGATGGCATCGCCGCGAGATTCCGATCCATCCTCATAACTTCCTCCATGGATGACTCCCACGAAGGCACGCTTCATGGACGGTTTAACCCGGGCGGATCGCGCACGCTGAGCCGTCTCCACGTGGTCGGTGTAGATGTCCGGCTCAGGGCCCGGTTCATTGATCTTGCCAATGAAAACGTGAATGCTACCAAAGGGGGCCCGGTACTCGTACTCAATTGAGCCGGCCTCGGGGCCCCAGCTTGCGTCGTCAATGTAGAGCTTGCCGCGACGACTCTTAGTCATCCGGCCTACAGCGTAGCCCTCGAGTCCTTCAAAGCGGCCCTCCAAGAACCGGAAACCATCGTGTGATAGCCCCACGGTGGGCGCCAACTGTCGTGGTTTTGTCACGGCAGATGTCCTAGAGAAAGGACTTAGTTGTGGAGCCATCGCGACGGGTTAGCTTGAAGGGGTTAAAGCGGACACAGGGACGCAAGAGAATTTATACTAGTTCGGCCCCTTCAATGAAGGTAAAAGCCTACGTCTAGTTGTGATGAAATTGATGTGGTTTCGATGACTAGGGAGCAAACAAGCTTCGCCTATGTCTTGAGTTGTTTTCTGTTGTCCTTGAACCGCCGCCGGGTCGTCCCCTTATATACACGGGTGACTCCCGTCGGCTTACGGAGTCCCAATACCGGCTCATAGATGTGTCCGGTTTGGTCTCTACTTATTCCTAACTTACAATACAGGTTAACTACTAACGCCGGTTTACGGCTATAGGCCTTGAACCGACCACGGGCCTTGAGCCCTCCTCTGTCTTCTTGGGCTTTAACATACTTAACTACTGACGAAGTTAACCCGGCCCAGATAGGCCGGTTTACGCCTAGTAGTAATATCCCCAACAGTCACCTTACTCGGAGTCCTCATCCATGTCCTCGACTTCGTCCTTGTCCCTCTTCCTCTTGGGCGATACTTCCTTGCTTGAACCGCACACTTGGCTCTTGCTCTTCATCCAACCCTTGTAGATATTGAAATGAAGGTAGCCATCCATTGCAACATGGTGGATGTGGTCTATATCTAGTACATTCCACTGCCATGCATGATGAAACGTGTGCGGAGGTTTCTTCGGTTTACCGTACGAAGGATGAACCATGGCTCCTGCCAGGGTTAGCATTGAAGGCTGATCACGGGAGGGCACCATCCCTTCCTTCTAGAGGTCGAAGGGGCTACCTACAACGAGGCCTATCCGACCCAGGATTTCCTTATCATTCCTAAAGTCTACAATAACGGGTTTGACTCGGTCGCCCTTGAGGAACTTCTTAAATTCCTTGCACTCAACGTCGTCATGGCATATGTGGTAGACCAAGCATAAGTCATGCACGCAAACCTGGATCACGGCGGGCTTCTTCTTCTCTGCCTCCTTTAGATTCTTCTTGCTTCCCAGGACTGTGGTGTACTCAACATCTAGCCCAGCGACCCACTCGTCATTTGAGTTTTCGAACATGCGTTTGAAGCGAGCAAGGCATTCTTTCACCGTTGCGGAAGAACAGGTGTAGATGACGTCGAACTCATCGCCGGTGATGGTTCTAACCTTGTACTCACCGCCGATCATGGAGATTTGGGACGCATTGATTTGGGAGGAGGGTTAGGATTAGTGGAACTGCCGTAATGTGAAAGGACGGGACGACTAGGAGCAGTTTATCGATTGTAAAAATGCCGAGTGGGGGGGCCGCATGCGAATGGCAGGGTAGTGGCTTGCCTGGTGGATACATGGATTCATGCACAGTACTATGGGGGCCCAATTAGATGTCATGTCTACTCGACGCCCAATTAAATGGCTTTTGATGTCATGTCAAGCGTCGGGAAAAATACAGGTGATACGAAGCTTTCCATTCTCCCATGATACAGGCTTCCGAGAGCCCTTGGATCTGAGATTGAACAGTTGCATGGCGTGATTCTAGACCTATGGGTGAATATCCTATCCTGGAGGGTTATTCTGCAAATTTTCAGCAACTTAGCATGCGACCGTTCGATCTCAGATCCAAGGGCTATGTCGTGGAATTGTCACGGCAGATGTCCTAGTGAAAGGACTTAATCGTGGAGCCATCGCAACCAGGAAGCTTAAAGGGGTTAAAACGGGCAAAGGACACGAGGGTTATACTGGTTCGGCCCCTTGCGGTGAAGGTAAAAGCCTAATCCAGTTTGAGGTGGTATTGCTTATGTTTCGATTACTAGGGAGAGAATTTGCTTGACCTAGCTTTCGATCTGATCTTACTTGCCCTGAACCGCCATCGGGTCGTCCCTTTATATATAGAGGTTGACACCCGGTGGCTCATAGAATCTCGGTCGGCTCATAAACAGTGTCCGGCTCAGTCTCTAATTATTCCTGCCTTACAATACAAGTCATGTACATATTGCGGTTTATCTCTACAGGCCTTGAGTCACCTTTGGGTCTTGGGACCTTAACTGAACCGCCATCTTCTAGAGCTGTCTTGGGCTTCATGAATCGTCATAGGTATAATCCGGCCCCTCCTGGGCGGGTCACACCTAATAGTTATATCCCCAACATTAGGCCCCAGATTGATTTGAACTGGTTCATGTCAATCTTCAACACTTATAAGAAATCTTCTGCTCTTTATTGCACGAAAATTTGTAAACCGCCATGACGTCATCTCCAGGAATTGTGATAACCCACCATGACGTTATTTGCCATTACTTCACACTTCATCTAACATATCTCAACGGATCTTTATCTTAATGATCATCCCTAGAATCGAGGCGTCCTGGTAGCTGGATGACCATATTTCCGGCCTCCTCATATTTCGCCCCTGCCTGTTCCCTGTCTCCTTATAAATAGGACCTGAAAGCCATCTCCCATTTTCTCCTTCTTCCTTCTTTCTCTCGCAACCCTTCTACCGCTCGAACTCCACCTTCGCTGCAGAGCCCCTCGTCTTCCTCAACCTCGGCCACTGCAACAACCTGAGTTGATCCAGATAACGGCGGCGACCCTCCGCAGCAGATTTGTAGCTGTAAGTTTCTACCTTCTCATACCTTAGATCCGCATTAGGGTTTGCGAGCTTCTCTGTGTTCTTCGTAGTTCATCGTAGTTCATCTTCTAGGCTGTACCGCGAGCTTCTTTGGTCTGAAAATGACGTTAAACCAATCTGGTAGTTGACATCTTTTGTCCTGCCCTCCCGTGGCAGCGGTGTCCTTACGGAAACTAAGGGATATTAAGGCCTCCTTTTAATAGAGAACCGGAACAAAGCATTAACACATAGTGAATACATGAACTCCTCAAACTACGGTCATCACCGGTAAGTATCCCGATTATTGTCACTTTGGGGTTAATGGATCATAACACATAATAGGTGACTATAGACTTGCAAGATAGGATCAAGAACACTCATATATTGATGAAAACATAATAGGTTCAGATCTGAAATCATGGCACTCGGGCCCTAGTGACAAGCATTAAGCATAGCAAAGTCATAGCAACATCAATCTCAGAACATAGTGGATACTAGGGATCAAACCCTAACAAAACTAACTCGATTACATGATAGATCCCATCCAACCCATAACCGTCCAGCAAGCCTATGATGGAATTACTCTCGCACGGCAGTGAGCATCATAAAATTGGTGATGGAGGATGGTTGATGATGACGATGGCGATGGATTCCCCTCTCCGGAGCCCCGAACAGACTCCAGATCAGCCCTCCCGAGAGGTTTTAGGACTTGGCGGCGGCTCCATATCGTAAAACGCGATGATTTCTTCTCCCATATTTTTTTCTCCCTGAAACTCAATATATGGAGTTGGAGTCAGAGAGGCAATAGGGGGCCCACGAGGTAGGGGCGCACCCTAGGGGGACAGGTGCGCCCCCACCCTCATGGGCAGGTCGTGGGCCCCCTAGCCTTCATCTTTTGCAGGTATTTTTCATATTTTCTGAAAAGTTGCTCCGTGAAGTTTTAGGTCATTCCGAGAACGTTTGCTCCTGCACATAAATAACACCATGGTAATTCTGCTGAAAACAGAGTCAGTCTTTGTTAGTTCCATTCAAATCATGCAAGTTAGAGTCCAAAACAAGGGCAAAAGTGTTTGGAAAAGTAGATACGTTGGAGACGTATCAACTCCCCCAAGCTTAAACCTTTGCTTGTCCTCAAGCAATTCAGTTGACAAACTGAAAGTGATAAAGAAAAACTTTTACAAACTTTGTTTGCTCTTGTTGTTGTAAATATGTAAAGCCAGCATTCAAGTTTTCAGCAAATATTATAACTAACCACATTCACAATAACGCATAGATCTCAAATTTACTCATATCAATAACATAATCAACTAGCGAGCCATAATAATAAATCTCGGATGACAACACTTTCTCAAAACAATCATAATATGATATAACAAGATGGTATCTCGCTAGCCCTTTCTGAGACCGCAAAACATAAATACAGAGCACCTTTAAAGACCAAGGACTGACTAGACATTGTAATTCATGGTAAAAGAGATCCAGTCAAGTCATACTCAATGTAAACTAACAGTAATGAATGCAAATGACAGCGGTGCTCTCTAACTGGTGCTTTTTAATTAGAGGATGATGACTCAGCATAAAAGTAAATAGATAGGCCCTTCGCAGAGGGAAGCAGGGATTTGTAGAGGTGCCAGAGCTCGGTTTTGAAACAGAGGTGAATAATATTTTGAGCGGTATACTTTCATTGTCAACATAACAACCAAGAGATGGCGATATCTTCCATGCTACACACATTATAGGCGGTTCCCAAACAGACTGGTAAATTTTATACTCCCCCTTCCACCAACAAGCATCAATCCATGGCTTGCTCGAAACAACGAGTGTCTCCAACTAACAAGAGTCCTAGGGGGATTTTTGTTTGCAATTATTTTCATTTAGTTTGCAAAAAGCATGGGGCTGGCACTACAAAAAAATACACTTCCGTGATGATACGTGTTTGTCACAGTAGGTCGCGTTTTTTGTCATGCATGTACATCCATGAAAAATTTATGACAGAATCAAGATAGTCATACCTGTGCTGTCGTAAAAGTGTTCCATGACATTACCAAAATTATCATCACAGAAGTGTCCACTTCCAAGACGATAAATCGCGCGTCACAGAAGTGCTTTCTTCAAGGGTGACCGACACGTGGCATCCACCATAACGGAACGCCGTTAAGCTATCGGGTTGGGTTTTGGATCCGACAACCCATTAACAACCCTGACCAATGGGGATTTTCCACGTGTAAAATCATCATTGGCTGGAGGAAACACTTGTCGGCTCACTGTTGGGACAGATGTCATCCGCTCATTGGACCGAAGGCGCCTATGATACGGCGACACGTGGCACGGCCCAACAGAGGCCCATTCCTGTGAAAAGGCCGGCCCGTTTGACTTGGTCAAAAGGTGCCGGGCTGGCCCACGGAAAGCCTATTAACGACCTGTTCACAAATAGCCCATTTACAGCCCGCTAACCCAGGGCCCGTTACGCCCTATCCGAATTAGGCCCAGTAGCGTCATCTGGGCCGTGCAATATGATTCAGCCCGTTTTAACTTCTGGCCCATGTGTGGCCCATGACTTCTTTCGGCCCATATGAGGACCTTTGTAACTCTTGGCTAATTAACGACCCGTGGTGAAACTGGCCCGTAATGAACAGTGTATCACTTTATACCCATTAACGGCCCGTTATTCCATTGGACCATTTCCAGCCCAAGTTATCTTTCAGCCTTCTCAGGGCCCATTGATTCTTGGGCTCATTTGCAGCATTCGGTTACATACGGCCCGTTACTGTCATTTTTTGCTTGTGGGCCAAATTCCGCCCGTCGTTACAGTCGGCCCGTTTGTGGACCGTTAATATGTTGGGCCGTTTTCATGTCAAAAAAACCCGTTGGGCTATTTTCATAGAGTTATCAAATACGACCTATTAACGGCCCGTTATGGTCCACGAATAGTACTGCCCATGATTGGCGAAATGATGATACGCCCCGTAGAAGGCCGATGGATCCTACGGCCCGTATGAGGCCCATGGATAGTACGGCCCGTAGAAGGCCCATGGATCGTACGGCCCGTAGAAGGCCCATGGACCCTACGGCCCGTAGAAGGCCCATGGACCCTAAGGCCCGTATAGAAGGCCGATGGATCCTACGGCCGGACGAAGGCACATGGATCATACGGCCTGCAGGAGGCCCATGGTTGCAACAGTCCGTGTGTTGCCATGATTATTTTGGCCTAGTTACCAAAAATAGGCTATTGTGGCCACTAGAAAAAAACAGAAAAAGAACTGCAGTGACTACAAGCAAACAACTAAACAAGACAATAAGGAAATAAATAAGCAATCAATTAACGCTAGCCTATTACCGCTATTACACATATTACATCCACCGGGCATCAAAGTTCGCCACCAGTGCAAATATAGGGAACAAAGCAGCACATTACATACACTGGCCATCAAAATTGGCCACCAGTGCAAATAAACGCGGCAGCAAAACAAGAGCATAACTGAAACAACTTCAAAAGAGCTCAAGAAACGTTATCCTAGGTATCCACCATGCTGGCAATAAGCTTAGCAAGATGATTAGCTTTGTCCTGTTTGGCGCTCAAAATCCTCCAACGCTTGCTGTTGCACCAGAAAGTATGCATCTGAATGCTCCAGGGACTTCCGCAGTCCTTCCGCTTCTTGTCGCAGCATAGCTGATCGATGTCTCTCAGCTTGTAGTTGAGACTCAAGAAACTGAACTGATTCAGACAGTGAGTTTGAATAGATTGTGCAAGCGATAGTGGCCAGTAAATCGAACACTAAACCAAGACAGGACTTTGGGGTTGTCTCAATGTCTTCAAGATAGTCTTCCTTAGCTGTTTTATCAGCTTTGTTGGAGACCAACAAGGATGTGTTACTATCCTGAACCTTATTTGCATTACTTCCTTTACCATTGCTTAATAAGGCACTCTTTCCCAATATTCTGTCAGCATTCTAAAAGAAGAAACAAGCAGACACATAACAAGTTTAGCATGTACTAGTATATGAAACTCATTTCGGTGAACCAGTTCATTAGTAAGGTGGACATGATTAAACTACCAAGTCTTCTATTGACAAGTACTAGTACATAATAAAAGCATCAAACAAACATATATCTATGTCCTACGGTCACTTCATTGTCTTGCCAAATCAAAATAGAGACACGGTTCAAATCATATCAGTTCAAGACAAAGCAGAAGTGAAAGAATACAAAGCGTGGGAAACTACATGGCACAACAAGATTTCAGATGGGTACTACGGGTCTACATGTACAACAACACTATTGGCTCTGTTGTGATGCTAGTAATGTGCATGATATGAAAGTCAATTGTATACACAATTGAAATTGAAATCAACACAGCTGCTGATAAGAGCAAACCTGTTAAAGAAACATGCGTGAACATACCTGTTGTGCCAATGGATTTTAGATTGGATCCTTCAATTTAAAAATAAGTTTGTATGAGTAAATACAGTGATACAAGGGCAAGGCAATCATAGTTAAAAAAGGCGCGCCTAAGCGAGCGCTTAAGCGCGCCTAGGCTCTAGGCGTTGGCAAAACGCATTGCACATAACTACGCATAATCTGTGCATAACTGCGCATAAGCATGCACTTTGGTCAGTAAAGTGCAAGGCGGTGGCAAAACACACAATTAACGCCTAGCGCTTTTTTGAACTATGATAGCAATGGAATCTTCAATTAGAACAATTGTTCTTCAGGTTTAGGCACTTGTTCTACATGAACAGAGTACAGTAAGACGCAAGAATATAATACTTAAAATAGAAAATGAGCTCATAGACCTTACCACATTCTTGGTTCGGGACCAGTACAGAACAAGGCGTTCCCAGTCATCGTCTAGTAAATGTGTCTCAGGAGAATGTAAGGGAATTTGATGAGTTTCTTTGCCGGTGAAGTACGTTTTCTTCAGGTAATTCCGATACTGCCACCAAGCATTCTTGAAGATAGCAGAGGTATTAGCACAGGTTACCTCATCCTGAGTTTCCAAATCGGTCCTTCTCTATAGAGAAAATGGGAAAATTTGCTGTATTATAACCATCATGGAGGTAGGATGTATGGGATGAAGCAAAGTAATTGCCATGAATAACATTACTTACACATAACTCCTGGACAAACACCTGCAACTGGCATTTTCCTTCATCTTCAGTATAATATTTCCAAGATGGGAAAATACGCACATATGATTTAACAACATCAAATGTGATAGATGCTAAACTACGACTAGCTGGTTGTGCTTCCTCCACAGGAATAGGCGTACTAACTGGTGGAGTTGGGGTTCGCCGTGATAGTACTTCCCTTTGGGCACTGGAGCTGCCTTACTAACTGCTCTTGTTTGGGAGCTCTGTGGTGGAGATGGTGCTGTGTCAACAGGAACTGGGTTACTATCGGCTGGGGTTGGGGTTAGATTGGGTGAAGCTGGTTCTCTGTCCATCGCAGTAGGGGTACAATCTGCGAGAGTTTGGGTTATGTGTGGTAGGTCTAGTTCTTGTGCATGTACAACCGGGGTGCTATCTCCACCAAGAGGTAGCACTGTTTTATTTGAAGACCATGTTTTTAGTCCGCTAGATACTGGCATCACCCGCTCCAATTCAAATGGCTGATAAACATGAAACATAGTTGAATGTACATACATTTTATGAGAGACAGATGCAATAGATAGTGTGGAAAAAAGAGGGCATGAAATAGTTGACATGTATATTGTTTAACTAAAACGGATAGCATGACATAATTTCACATATACGATGTCTATCTAAACTGGATAGCATAGCATAACATAATTCAAAGATATGATGAATAACTAAACATGATCGCATGACATAATTCACCTACATGTTATCTAAGTAATCAGGATCGCATCATTTAATTCACATATGTGATTTATATGCTAAACAGAGGGCATTCGATATGATGTCCGAACTAAGAAGATGGTGTTGAATATTGTGTATATGATGTCTAAACTATGCAATGCAAGACACCGTATGCATGATATGAGCAGTATAACCGTGCCAAGTTAGAGCATACAGCTCAGTGGGGGAATAGGACTGGTCATCTGTCTCTGAATCCATCTCTGAGGAGCTATCGGGACCCAACAAGAGATCTGCTTCGACAGGTAGCACTGTCTTCTCTGAAGGCCTTGTTTTCACTCCAGATTTTTCCATCTCCCACCCAAATGGCTGATTCACAGGAAGAATAGTTTAATGTACAAACATTTTTGACAAATGGAAATGTAATGAAGAAAAGGATGGGCAAGATATCATTCAAATATATGATGCCTGGTTAAACAGGATGGCACTGCACATTTCACATATATTATGGCTGGTTAAAAGACATGAGACTGCATAATTCCCATATATGATATAGAAACTAAACAGGTGGCATTATAGAACATGTCTAAACTAAGCAGATGACATATATGATGTCAAAAGTAGGCACTGCAAGGCAACATATGCATGATATGACTAACATCATCATGCCAAGGTAGAGCAAACACCTTGGGGGTAAATAGGAGTGGTCAGCGGCGTCTGAATCCGCCTCAGAACAGATATCTTCCTCTGGATTACAATCTGAGAGGGGTGGGGAGGGTTTGCCATTGAACCCACCATGGAGCGATGTCTGCATGACATTGTATTGCCGCACAAAACTCTTCTCTTTTTCTCTACATGTTCAGCATGACTGTGTACAATATCTGACATGCATATGAAAAAAATATGGTGAGATTATGTAAGGAGAGCATGTAGAAATTTAGAGTGATGGTAACAACCAGTGGATCGACATTTTTCCGTTGAACCAAAATAGCCCTAATGGATCGACGTGAATGTATAGTAATAAGTGATGCAACAAGTGTACAACCTCTTTGCCGTAGCCGTGTCGACCTCAGCATCATTGGGTTGGTCGCTGAAGCAGTTGAGGCAGAGGTGGCCGTCAGAGGTGTGGAGGAAGATCTGAGGAATCTGTAGACGGCGTCCAGGGCACTGCTCTGTTGTGATGGATCGTTCTGTCGTTGGAGCAGCTCCGGTGAGCCGTAAGACGTCAAGGCTGAAGCAGCACAAGACATGCATCGTCAATCTTAAGTGGGATTCTAATAGCATCTCCAATAGATGATGTAAATGGATGTAAAATTAACATCACCAAAAACCACATGACTACAACAGATGAGGTAAAAACTGTTGACTCTGAACTTAACTATCGAAACTAAAATTTACTGTGGAATCTGAATGCTACTGTTGAAACTGAATGCAATGGTAGTAGAGAGGCACTTGACATGTAGTTTAGGGAGGGCCTGCAGTTCATCTTCAACCTGCACCCCCTGAGCCGCCAGCCACCACCAGCCGAACCGCCGCCTCGCGGCCCCAAAACAACTCGCCACCGCCGCCCCGGCCAGCCCTCTAGGCCCCCCGCCCACACCCTGAACCCTAAGATAGATAGTGGGGTACCTCTCCGGCGAGCCCCCGTCCCCGCTGCGGGTGGTTCTTCCTTAACTCCGGCGAGCCCCCCAACCCCTGAAAATCGACTGACACAAAAGTCGATTCAATCGACTGAAGTGTGGCTTAGTCGAAGCAGAGCAACAGCACGAGCGAGGGGGAGAGCAGCAGCAGCAGCTGGGCGAGCGAGCGATCGAGCGAGAGCCGGAGCAGCAGCAGCAGATCCGGCTGGTATGGACGCCGCCATCGAAGGGGCCTCGCACTGGGGGAGAGCCGCCATGGAGATGTCGCCCGCGGCGCCGGCTTCAAGGTAGCCGCTCCATGGGGGTGCGGGATGGAGCACCATCGGCGCCGGGAGGTCGAGTTAAGGAGAAGGTGTGATGTGATGAGTGTACAACCTCTTTGGTGGCGCCGAGTAGGCCTCGGCTTTGTCCGAGGAGTCGGTGAGGATGTTGCGGTTCCGGTGGAGCAGGTTAAGGCGGTGCTGTGGGGATGGAGCAGCCACGATAGGCGAGGCGATCGTCGGAGCAGCTGCTTGGAGGTGGAGGACGGGGCGGCTGAACTGGCGAGATGACGAGATGGACGACGGATCCTCATCCAAGGAGGTGGACGAGGGACGTCGAGCTGTTGCGGTGGATGACGTCGTCGGGGAAGAGGCTCCGGCTGGGCAGCGGTGACATGGCAGATGGAGGAGGGTGGGGTTTCGCGGCTGGAGCGGAGAGGTTATGGTGGCCTGGGATTTCGAATGGCGAAAAGGGGGCGATGGGAGGGGGTGAAGCATGACTTAGGGACGCGCTTGTCCAAAATGTAGGGTGTGTTACAAAAGTACCCCCCGCCGATTTGAACTAGTGGCCCTTTCAGCTCAGGGTTAGAAGGGGGATTCCGCGTGTCGGGATTTGGCAGTTGGAGGGAGTTTTCGCGTGCATTGTAATTTAGGGATAGCAAGGCGTGGGTTGTGAAGGCGCCAGTTTTGGGAGCACGATGTCTGAATTTTCGGGATATAACAAGACGCGGGTTGAATTTTAGGGACAAGCCTAACGTGTAGTAATATTGTACTTATACATACCAAATCAATTCGCACTTCCCTCAACCAAAAAGAAAACGAAAAAAATAAAACTATTCACACCACACAAAAAGAGAGTCTTGCCCCGTTTTACTATACAAATGCTATTCAAAGCTACTCCCTCCTTCCATCTATATAGGGCCTAATGCGTTTTTCGATGCTAACTTTGACCACGTATTAGAGCAATGATATATGACATGCAACTTACACAAAGCACACTGTTAAATTCATCTATGAAAGGTTCTTTCAATGATATAATTTTCACATTGTGCATGTCATGTACTATTAATCTTGTCAATAGTCGAAGGCGGTCTTAAAAATCTCATTACGCCCTATATAGATGGAAGGAGGGAGTATGAATCCATGTTATGTCCGATTAATTTTTTCGCTTGCTGTATAATGCATGTAACCTACTCATACCAACATTTTAGTGCATTCCAAATGTCTATACTACCGCTGCAATTCGAACTAAATTTGAATTCCTTTCTCTATTTCAATAAGAATCTACAATCATGATTGTTGCCAACTTCAACCATCATAGTTTCCTTGCTATCCGCCAGATATAAATCGGACGACCTATAATTCAGGATGGCAGGCACACCATCATCAACAACTCCGTTTTTTATAAGAGTAGAGATAAAATATATTAAATGTAGTATAACATGTTCATAACCACACCATGTGTATCACCGTTATATATATTCACACATGCGTCGGTTTGAAACACTATGATAAATTCTTCAAATATCCGAATTCGCTTTTTATAATGAAGTATATATGATCTCTATTCATCTTTTACATCCACACAACCCTCTTATCTTTGTAGCTAGCGCTTACTTTCTCTTGTGCATGCACACGCCCGCATCCCTCTCACCCTCCCTCAGCATTCTCTAGCTCCATCGCGCAAATTCGTCTTTTCACTTTAGGTTGTTCACCCACGGTGTGTGTAGGCCCCCCAGCTCCTTGTTTACGGCACACATCGATCGATATGCCTCTCTAGCCAGGTGTGCCTAGCACAAACACAAGCTTCCCCTCTTCTCTTGTCACCATCCATGCCTCACTCCCACCACTCTTTTCATCGTTCTCGTACTCGCACACTCCTCCCCCCTCTGTATAGTATGCCTCTCGTACCACCTCCTACATGCATCCCTCTCTCTATATCCTTGACCTCGTGCCTCATTTGCTTCTAACACACACATGCATGTATACCGATCGATCTCCCAACATATACCTAGATCGACTTTAACTACCCCCCCATCGATCGACGTACCTCACAAGTTATGTCTCTCCTTTCTCTAACAAAGGGCGATTGATCTTCCTATGAAGTTATGTCTGCTTACCACAGCCACATCGTCCCCCCTCCTCATTCGTGCATGCCTCCTAGCCCGTCTCTCACACGCACGTGCACAGACAACAAGCACCCATCTCCTCTCTTATTGATATTGCAGGCGTGCCCTCCGTTTGTCTAGCAAGCCTATCCCAGCATTTGTTAGAAGCAACTCCACTACCACCCCCTCCAACACTCTACCTCTGTATCTCTCCCAACCTTATTCCTCTCCTGCACATATGCATGGATGCCGATCGATCTCCCTTAATACATGAGGCAGATCGATCTCCTTAATACATGAGGTAGGCCTCTCTCCTCCTCGACACATATACGAGCCATTGTACCTCTATAGTTAATTGAGCCTCCCTCTTCCCCCACCACACACCTATAGTCGAGCGCTGCAGGTAGGTATCCATGCCACAGAGACAAACTGCACATGTCCCATCTCACGTTCCAGTAGGCCAGCCACTCTATATCTTTGACGTGGGCACACACAAATTCAATGGCACTCTTTATCGATCGCGCGCGCGCACACACACACATCATCCCTCTCTTCGATTCTATGGACACCTCAAGATGCATTTGTATGAGTAGTTTATCTTGTGAGAGAAAAGGTTGAACGAGGGAAGGCCTTATTTGCGAACGTGGAGAGACGTGTGGGTATATTTTCGCAAAATTGCCATAGTTTCTTTCCTATCCGTTAGATATAAATCCGACGGCCTATATTGCAGGATGGCACACACACCATCATCACCAACTCTGTTTTCTACTCCCTCCGTCCGAAAATACTTGTTATCAAAATGGATAAAAAGAGATGTATCTAAAACTAAAATATGTCTAGATACATTTCCTTTTATCCATTTTGATGACAAGTATTTCCGGACGGAGGGAGTATTTGTCTTTTTAGAGATTTCAACAAGTGACTATGACCGGACCTTACCAACATACTCAAAAAAGTAGTCCATAATTTTGATGTTACCCTCTTTTCCTGGTGGTGAAGTGCCATCTGGATACCTCATAAATAAATAAAGTACTACATGATACTAATATATGATACATGGCGCATGAGTACTAAGTATTATTAATACAGTTTTGCTTGAACTCATCTAGATGAGATATAATTTTGTCTCATTCATCTTTTATAGCCATTGGATCTGATGCTATATAAGATGCGTGTGTGCTGACATGGATTGTATTTGTTCTTGTGCAACAAACTGACCACTGCATGTCATGTTTGATAGTCTCAAGTCATTAAAAGCATACAAGCCCCACATCTCTTCTTGGTTGATTCCTCTATTTATGTCAAAAAATAAGAAACAACGTGAGTGTTAATGCACCACGCCTATGCGTTTACTATTTGGTTTTCGTAAGATGACTTAATACTCACCTAGACGGAGGGAGTATTCGATTTGACAGCGGGCGGCGCAGTTTCCGATACGGCTTTAATGCAGACGAGGGAGGGAGTAGCGGTTCCCGATATGTTGAACGGCCAATGCATCCTCCTTCAATTAATGCATGAGGGAAGTAATGGGAGGAGGCCCGGGAAAAGAGGATGCACGATGTGAATGCAACGCAGTTTGCCCTCATTGCCCTCATATAAAGATGCCCCTCCATTGCAATGCATCTACCACATCGTACGCACCTAAGCATTTGCCTAAGCACCTACACTAAGCGCAAAAGAGCTCACTCCAGACCCATGGCGGCGATGCGCGTGAGCGGCCAGTGGCTGCGCCAGATGGTCCACGACGCCGGCCTACGGCATGGCGCCGAGGATCGTCTCCAGACGGTGTTGGAGACCGGCTGGTGGATGGCCACCGTCGACGCCAACTATGACTCTCAGTTGGACCAGATGATCGTTGCCACCATCAACAAGTTCAGCGTCCTCAAGAAGCTCGTGGACGACATCGCCGTACTCCTCCAGCCCGTGTGCCCGGGCTCCTCATTGCCTGCCACCCTAATCGGCCTCCATGGCCGGAACCTCTTTCAAGCACTGGTGGCCCTGCGACTGCCCGCCAACGCCACGAAGAATGTCCACCTGGAGGTCGCTCTCGCCACGAGGTGCCTCGCCCTGCAAGAATTCGTCGACCTACACATCCACGTGTACGAGGAAATCATGTACATAGGTATCTACAAGGCCAGTGAGGATGCTACGACGTTGGCCTTCCTCAACTGGCTGGAAGCCTTGGATGCCTTTGCTGAGAAGCACCTCAACCTCGCCACAAAAGCCGCCGCTCCTTAGCCGCCGGTCGGTGGCCCGGCGCACTAAGTTGAGGAGGAGGAGGTCGTACGTTCGTGGATCCATCTTTCTTCTTGCCTTCTGTAACCACCACTGCGATCGCATCATCGTGGCCTTAATTCTTATTGTGCTGTTGCATTCTCGTTCTAGTCAACACCGACATGTGCGATCCCTTTGCTTAATTATATGCATCACTGTAACTAGTACTCCATCCGTCAATTTATAAGTTGTGCTTACCTTTTCCATCAACTTCGTGCAACGCACGGGCATCTTGCTAGAAACACTAGAATATGTCTATATAATCCGTATGTGATAGTCCATTTGAAATCTCAAAAAAGACAAATATTTAGGTACGGAGGGAGTAATATATTAGGAGTATATCAAAACAATAATGATTTCTTTCAAGTTTGTGAACAAATACTACTATTCTACTACTTTGGATCCGTCGCAATGCACGGGCACATTGCTGGTAAAAGGAAAAGGCCTGCCACATTCGCGTCGCACCCCCACACGCCCGGGAATCGGGAGTACAACACGGCCCGTCCGACATGACACATATCTTAGGGAAGGCGTGTTGCCTAGCATTTTCACTTTCATGTGGGACCGCCGTTGAGCAAACTGACACCCCGCCCGCCGCCGGGTTGGAAAACAGAAACGAGGGGAAGATCTAGCTGTAGCACGGAAGCCAAGAAATTTGGTGTCAGACGGGGCTCGTTGATAGAGTAGGAGCATTCCGTACTAGTACTACTTCTACTAGTACCAAGTTTGTACTCCTAATACTATATTACTAGTACTACCACTATACAACTAGTAGGTGCGTGCACGGCACAACATCGTAGGAACAAAAAATGGGAAGATCTTGTTTTGGGTGATTTATCTTTTTTTCAATCAACGTAGTATGAATAATATGATGTGGGGGGCACCCATGAAGCTTATGTGGCTTGGTTGCATGGCTATAGAAGGTTAGAGAAAAATAAATAGATAATGTGTTTAGAGTGCACTCCACTAAATAGATATACTTTGGATCCATTGCAATGGACCGACACATCTATATCTATACCCCCTATATAGTGTGTGAAAAACTTTGAAAGTTGGTCGTTGGATGAAGCCAATCCGACGGTACAAAGATGGCAAATCCGAGCACTACTGGCCGTTGGATATCATCCACCAGATTCTGCCACATGTATAATCTAGAAGACTCCATGGTTGAACCTAATTCATGACTAACTTTGCCACAACTAAGCTTAGGCAAAGTTATTAGTTCTTCAAAATGTGAGCCACAAGTTGGCAAGCCTAAGGGAATCATGTCACATTTTTTGTGTGTATGTCATGTGGGGCCTTAGTGTGGCTTTCCTAAGGTGTGGCTTGAACCAAACACTCACCTAAGTTAATCAAACTTGCCTAACCTTACATTCCACCAGATTTTGCCACATGTTAGAATCCAGAAAACTCCACATGTACAAGCATAATGCACAAACCACCAGAATCTCATGCGTGCAATGCACGTGTACCTTACTAGTACTAGTTGGTAGTAGTAAGAAACAAATTCCAGTTTTGGCACGAGCTCGTACTGCGGGAGCACCACAAGGTGGCAAGCCTAAGGGAAGCTGGCCCACATGTCATTCTCATGGTGGTGGCGTGGTTCACGACTCACTCGTTCGAGATGAACCGGCCGGTGGTGGCGTGGCCGTGGCGAGGGTGCCACAGCTGGGCGTCGGGGCGTTACGAGGCGTAGATGGCCACACTGACGGGTACTACCTGTAATACATAAGTACTCCAGCTGAGGATTGATGCCCGGGACAAAATGTGTCACAGCCGCTGGATGAAAATTCGATGGTGCGGGAGTACGGATCTGAGCACAGTAGCGGAGCAGGCAAACCGCATCCAATCGGGTGTGTCTGTGGTAGAAAGTTGATGGCCACCGCAGTTCAGCTGGCCCGCATGTCATGCACACAAATGCAGAGGAGCGGTGGGGCTGAGAGGGATGAGGGGCACGTCGGGGGGATGAGGATCCCCTGACGCGAACAATCCTACCATTCTGTCACTGACATGTGGGACCCATAAGCGTGGGTCCCACCTGTCAGCGAAGGAAAGGCAGGGCAAGGCAGTGATAGGATTAGATGGCTAGTCTAACTGAAGTAGTAGATGATTATTTAAAGAGGTTTGGAGAATTAGGATTAGATGGCTAGTCTAACTGAAGTAGTAGATGATTATTTAAAGAGGTTAAAACAATGTGAACGCAGTGGGGTTTGGATGCAAATGAAGACGAAGGGGAGGTGAAGAAGCCGAGGAGAATCGGTTCCCGATGGAGAAGTAAATGGGAGAAGTGGCGTGCAGGCAGTTGATTAGATGGCTAGGTAGACTAAACGAAAAGGCTATGCGGGTAGACTGATGAGTCGTACATGTTCGTGTACGTGCCCATCCTTCCTGATAGGTGGGACCTATGCAAATAGATAAAAGAATGTGTCGTAGTTTTTTTGAGCGCGTGAGTGGGAGACACAACATTCTATGGTTAAGGAATACTCCCTCCGTTTAGGTGAGTATAAGTCACCTTATGAAAATCAGGTTTTCCCAAAACCTTTAGGCGTGGAGCATTAACTTCCAGCTCGATCCCCTCCCAGCCTCGTTAGCCAGCGTTCTCTTCCTCTGCCGCCGCGTTCTACCTTTCCATTTTCCTCTTCTCAAGTGTGGAACGATCTGCATGCCGTCCTTGATGCACCAGAAGGACTACTGCATGCATCGCGGCAGGGCGTTGATTGGGCATGCACGAGAATTTGGTTCTGCTCGCAATATGGATGATATCTGAACGATGAAGTGAACAGGCATGCTAGCACGAGAGACCTATTTCTGCTATACAATACTGGAGCACTCATGTTCCTACTAATAGTAGCAGTACAACTGTGGTACACTTGATGGTCCAAATACTATTCATCCGGTCCTCACAGTGAAGTGACAACACCCTGCACCTGACACTAGTCCAGGCGGCGTGTTCGGGTTACCAAAGTCAGCCTCACCCTGTGCACCGTGCAGTCTGTCACCGCCGCTATACGGCACATTGGCGCCTCGCCTCGTCTCCCTCTCCGCTCCCATAGCACCACTCCATCTCCATCTCCTTCTCCATCTCCGTCTCCGTCTCCATCTCACTGTGCCCCCATGTACCGTCGCCTCACTCGCCTCCCCCAGTACCACTATTCCCTCGCTAGCCGCTCCAGCACCGACATCCTTCTCACCCATAAATCAAGCCCCCTTCCAAACTCCACCATGGCCGAAAGCGAACCGCGCAACATCCATATGAGCCACGATTGGAGCAATCTCCCCAGTGACATCCTCGACCTCTGTTGTTCGTGTATGGATATGTTGAGCGCCCTGCGGCTGGCTGCATGCTCGAGGGACATGCACACGGCCATCGTCGAAGCGAGGCCTAAGCTTTTCAAGACACCCTGCTTGCTGCTATCTGGTCTTGCGAGATTGGCTCACCATGATATGGAGGCGTGCATGATGCCCCGCGACTTCAATCCGATCTCCATTAGCCGAAACTTCTTTGCAGGTATGTAGTGGGTCGCCGTACATCATTTCCCTCGACATCGATCCGATCACCATCGCCCAAAACTTCTTGGCAGGTCTGTACTGGGTCGGCATGAACTCCCACTAGATGGCTGCCTTCAGAGAAGACAGTAAAAAGTTGGTGCTCGTGAACTTCCAGACCTCCCATGAGATTATCCTTCCTCTGTTGGATTATATAGAGTATTATCATCGCGGTCCAAGTCATCTAGATTACTACGTCAGTTGGACGGACCTTGTTTTGCAGAAGATTGTAGAAACATGCACCACACTGTTGGTTTCATCTATCCATACATTAGGGAAGTAAATGTGCATATGGAGAACTCTATATTTGGAAGTAGTGAAATCCTGCAATGCTTACCATGTGTACATACCTATATTTGCCCTTCAGCAATCAATGGCTAGAATAATATCCTCACAAAATTTTTGCCCACAGAACACGGGTATATAACAATGCATGGTCTGTTAGTTACCTTGAAGAATTTGTTTGTGAGGACAGAACATGATTACATAACATGCATGACATGGTAGTTTCCTGTGAAGAATCGATTGCGAGATAACATGAGTATAACCATGCATGGCACTTCTATATTTTCAAACCCAGTATACATTTCCCTGTATTTTCCTCCCAGTTCCAACAGGGACATATCAATGCTGTTTCTTGCATTATCCTACTCATACTCTGAACAATGCTGATCTTACATTAACAATGCCTATCCTTTTTGATATGATGTAGTGTCCCTATAGTTACTGCCCTTTGTAATCACACCACCTTTGCCAAAAACAGGGAAGCACAACTGGTTCCTCGCTCGATCAGACGACGGCAAAAGACTGATGATCATTCGGACACATGAGCCGGAAAAGTTATATTGCAAAAACCCCACTGTATACAAGCACCGTATAATACGTGAGTATCCTGACAGTGGCTGTTACGTCTATGAGCAGGATACCTGCTTGTTAGGGCCTTTAGGATTTTTTAGTTGGAGGCGGGTAAATAGCCTTGGTTCACACTCTCTATTTCTCGGACTCAATTATCCGATTAACCAGGAGATCACCATTGGCAAGGACCTTGATGGCAGAGAGGCTTTGTTTGCTATGGAAAACTGTGTCTACACGGCGAGCCCTAGGAGTTTGGGAGCAAACTCCCCTGATTGTCAATGATACAGCCTGCAGCCAAAAGAAGGTGAGAATGACAAAGGCATCCGGATTAACTTTGATCCTTGGATGTCTCAATTACGACAGGCAGTGATGTGGTTCAAGCCTTCAGGTTGATAGGTAATTGGGCTGTTGCATCGAAAGGGTGGAGTACTGGTGTCTCCGGATCACCGGTCGCTGAAGCGGGGCTGCAAATTATGATGGTGTTGGATCATCTCTTCGAATGACTTTGTTGTCTTTGCTGCTGGTTCTGGATGGGTAGTTCTTTCTTTTATTATGCATATTCCTTGTCATTTGGTCATCCTCGTCTATGTCGATCTTACTATGTAATAGTTGCTTCTGTTTAGAATGTCATTCTCGTCTGGATCACGAGAGTCTGAGCGGTGCAGATGGGTGCATTTTGGTGGTGTAGCAAGACTTCTTATGAACTATCATGTCTTGCTGTTTATGTCAGTAGTAGTCACTAGTCAGTGTTTGAATGTTGTATATATCATTGTTTCGAACTGTTTATTGTCTCGAACTATTGGTGGGCTAAATGAGGGCATCACCATTCTCCAGTGTTCAGAGTATATCTCCTTTTTTCAAGTTATATAATTTGAGCTCAGTGTCTTTTCGATGATGTACACTTGTTTGGGCCAGTGAGGTGTCGTTGAATATGGGCCGAGTAGTAACGCAATGGCAAACAGGTCAATTATGACTCTCAGGCCGGGCTCTTAAAAGATCCTGAAAAAAGGTCGGGCTCTCCAAAAAAGAAAGAATAAGGACTCTTAGGCCGACATGTGGGCGCCACCGGTGTTTTCGTGCGCTTGCGTGCCGAGAGCATATTGGCGCGTGCTCGAAATTCATGCTACCTTTTCATCCCCAGTCTCCCGCCCCTCCCCCACCTCTGGAATTTCGATTCCTACTCCAGTTCCCCCAAATCCCCCTCCTGCACTCCCTGTACTCAAGCGCACTATCATGTCACCAGTCAACGCGGATCTCCGAGCCGGAGATCCTAACGTCCGTCCTGCCTTCGGTCGCTGCGTGCTGTCGCTCAACAGTGGCATGGCGGCGCTTGACGACCAGTTTGCTGGCAAAGTGCTGATGGTAACCATCAACGGCGACCGGCCTCCCATCTCGCCGGACGACCTTGTCAAAGCTCTTGGCATTGCGCACGGCATCCAAATAAGTGACTTGCTCGTCGAAGTCTGTCCGCCACCGGCTGAATTCTTCGTCAGGTTCCGGACAACTTTCGACTGCAGTCTTGTGTTCAAATCTTCCCGGCGTTTGTTCTGCGATGGCGCGCTGGTGAGCTTTGATTGGTGGCACCCAGGATGGGGCTCGGTTCCCTTTGATCTTGAGTTTTTAACAAAGCTTACCTTCCACGGCATGCCTCAACGTGCTTGGAATAGCGAGTCCATGAACGAGCTTATCAACGACCTTGGAGGTGAGCTCGTATGTATGTTTGTTCCTTTAAACAGCTGGGCTCTAACGGTTATGGCATGGATGAAGAAGTCGTCCACCATACCGAAGGTGATTGGTGTTGAGATACCGGTGCAGGAACCGGGGTTGTACTATTCGTCGCCACCAAGGCCGCCGCGGACAATGTTAGGGATGTACCTGTATCGAGTGTTCGTGCATGTCGAAGAAGTGGTCAATCCATCAATCGAAGTCCTACCGCCGCCGCTGGTGCCAGGGTCCGTCGACGACGTCCATTACAGGAGTCAACGTCAGACTTTCCCCGTGTTGCTCAGAACGATGGATGGCATAGGGCCTACTCCATCGCGCGGTGGAGGCCACTGCTTCTTTGGGAGAAGAGGCCCGGCTAGCTGCCTGGATGTGCTCTAATTTGACGTAACAACTGAATCTTGTTAGATACTAGTTAAATCCGAGCTATGGGTGTGAAGCACCAATATCCCAGTACATTTGATTGTGACCTATTCTAATTTTGTACTTGAACTTTTTTTAGAAAGGGTTGTACGTCAACTTAATGTGCTAGCAGAACTTATTGTGTTGTCTGTCTGTTTTCTTTGCACAACATTCAAGATATTTCCCCGTCATTGATAAAGACGATGAACCGTTATGTACGACTTCGTTGGTTTCAACATAGCCCTTCCCGTAGCGATCCACTGCTTCCATCCTGATTGTGCCGCCTGCGTGAAATTTTTGTATGCAAGTTCAGTGTGCTATGATGTTCTATATGATTGTGTCAACTATATAAGTTTTTACTGAGCATCAGCAATGCATATGGCTGAAAGAAGTATTTACGAGCATCGACCGATGGGTCTCTCTCTCTATCTCTCTATCTCTCTCTCTCTCTCTCTCACACACACACACACACACACACGCACACGCGCACACGCACAAGTGGGACCCGTTGAATTATTTGTTTGCTCGTGACAGCTTTTAATTAGGTTCCACTGTAATCTAACTTTTTTCTTAAGTTATTAATTGAGCTCAGTGACTTCAAAAAGTTGTACAGAAGCCTTGTTTGGGCCTTTCCGGCGTCACTGAATGTGGGCTGAGTAACCATGTTAGGTTGTATTGTACTACACAGGCCTTTTTTCAACATCAGCAATGCAACTGGGCCGACAGTTGTACACAATCCGGGTCAACTTGTTATTCTCCGCCCCGCTGGGCTGCAAACTTTCCTAGGAGGTATGCATTAGGCTTAACAAGAAAATGGACTTTTAGAAATAATAAATGGGATGTAATTATAATAACTGGACAGTTCATATGCACCAAACACGTAATTAGTTTGAAAAATATATTATTTTTGGAATTTGAAAGTTTTAATTTCATTACTTGTTGCGCGCGCAATATTTTGTTGGATTTTAACGTAATAAAACTTTATTTTGAAATTATATTTAACCTGACTAGAAATTTCGGATAAAAATATTTCGGATCCCATCAAAATGTGGGATTTTTTTTGAATTCTGTTTTGAGCGGTTGTTTGAAATTATTAATCGTTGTCCTAGCTAGAAGTTGGGATGTACTTTTAACAAACTGTAAATGGGCTGTAGTAAATTCCATTAGAATTAAAAAATGGGCTGTACATTCTTACAAATCGCAAATGGGCTATATGTTCTCTGCCAAATCCGAGCTGTGGGCCTACTAAGTTGACGCGTACCAAGGGCTTTGTCAACTTAGTCAATATAAACGATTCTACCTGCAGTGATCGTACGATGTCCATCCAACGGCCGTAGTGCTTCTTCAACCTTTGGTCTTCTTGCTCCAGCCGCCCAAAGCAGCGCCGGTCGTGTCGCGTGCTCCTGCCTCCCGTGGCCGGCTGTGATGCCGCGGAGGCCTCACCACCCCGTACTACTCCCACCGCTGGCCAGGCCATCCCTCTACTCACCCACACCCCCTGTTATTCTGCGGTGACGGCAGTCTCACACCACAGTCGAACCAGTGAACCCTCGTACTCCTCTCCACGCGGGCTTCCACTGCTGCGTCTTCCCCAGCTCCGCGTTGTCCCCTTCCTAGGCCTCGCCATCGTCCAGACCACCGCCCTGGTGCTCTCGGCGTGGCGTTGTCAACGTGGTCAACGACCGACTTCCATCGGAAGAGTACTGTATGTGGAGAGGCTAATAGCTGGGTCCAGGCGGCCGCAAGGAAGTCCCTCCTTATTACGCGCAAAATAATTATTCCTCCACCTGACAGCAAGGACCCACCGGACGGCCCACACTCTCTCTCCCTGCTCACCGCTGGTCACAGATCCAGCCAGATCCTCTCCGCCGGGGAAGGTGAGAAGGTGCAATGTTCACGCGGTCGTCCTCGGCGACGGCTCTTACCCACTGCCGGCGCATCCCGATCAGCGTGCCTTGCCGATCTCTCCCAAGCACCGCTGGCTAGGGAGGGCCTCCGACCCCTTCTTCCTTCCTGTCGTAGTGTGGGCAGATCCGGCCTCCCGCCGCCCACCTAGCGACATCCCGATGACCCTCAGGTATAAATTCCTTCAAAACCGGCCTTGATCTACTTCCCGAGCTCCTGACATCGCTGCATTTGTATCTTTTACTATTTCCCTGGCCCCCTCGTAGATAGGAACGATCGGCTGTTCGAAAGCCACCTAAATTTTTACTGTTAAGAGGTAAAACTAGTTCATGCACTCGAATCTAGTATTACTTGGTTCAAACAAGGAAGAAAGGGTGTGGGGGTGGGGGTGGGGGAAGATTTGTTACCTGAATCTAGGACTTGGTCGAAAGAGGAAATAATGGGGGCGAAAAGTAGCAGAGACTAGCTATCCAACTGGTCTCTAGGTCTAATAGGGAAATAAAGGGAAACATAGTACAAACTCAATATAAACCTGATCTATTGGTTGGAAAAGGAAAGAAAGTGGGGATTGGGGGACAAGTCAACAGAGTAAGTCCAGCACTAGATTTGCTAGCGTCACACAGTATAAGGTGGCTATACCAAACAAAAATGGGACCATCCCAAATATCCTGTTCTAATGTTTGTTGCCCCGAGCCACTCTTATGTAATGCCACTGGTAAAATGTACCAGTTGCACTTCTAAAAGTAAGGACACATTAAACCAATGTTGCTGGTAAAATGAAGTAATGGCACCATTAAAGTAATGTCGTATTTAACGGTTGTCATAGTTAATACTAATGCCCACACTAATATCTAGCAATGTTGTTGCTTTAGAAATTGCTAATGTCCTTGTAGGATTTCCATTCAGATAAGGAACATGCTTCTTTTCATTTGATGTATGTTTCATCACTTGTTTGTCACCCTCCTTTCCACCTTTTTTGTGCAAACAGAGACATACATTTCACGCTTGATCTTGGTTCAACTGGACAAACGATATCCAAATTATAGTTGAACATTCTAGGAGCTTCACAACCAACCTTGATGTTGCCCAATTTTATTGCAACTAATAAAGAAGAAGATTTATGGGCTTCGTTTTCTGATGGAAATGGAACCGGGGCTGGAGCCCTTTTCTTAAAAGAATGAAGAAGAAGCTGCTAGCTCATGGGACATTGCTTCATTTTAGGTGAACTGCACAAAAATGAATTGAATCATCCATGTTGGTGACTAGTGTCATCCCTTCTACGATGGCGTTGACTGCAGACATGGTTCCCATCACGAGGTATGTTCCTTTTTGGTCTGACCGTTTGCCAAAGATCCTGCATGTTGAGTCCGCTCTTGTGCTACTATTTTGGCACTGCCATGATAAAGCAGTAATGTTATTATTTTGCACCTTAATCTACTAGCACTATTAATTTGAGGCAATATTTTTGCACCACTGGTGGCACTAATTTTTTATATATATCAAAAGAGGGGGTTTCCTCCAATTTCATTAAAGAAATCCAACCATAGAGAACCATTATCCGACAACATCTCAGTGTAAACGGGCACCTCGTTTGCCACCTGCTCGACCCTAGTGCCACTAATAAAATGAAGTAATAAGACATTTAAAATAGAGCGAGTGTCCTCTCTATCATTTCATTTCCAATGTAGATAAAGAAAGTGCTTCTCTTTGTTAGTATATGTTTCATCAACTAGTCCCATTGTTAATGTTTAAGCGTTTCTGCAAACTGGGGTGCTTAATTTTAGTTGATCTGCACAAAAATAGAGATTGGAATGTCTCAAGGCCCCTTCTTGTACTACCGTTGTACATTGATGTTCATCACTGGCAGAAGGTGTATCGGGGAGACTTGGATCGATTTCTAGTATGAGGCGTACCGTATGAGGCGTCGTAGGGCCCATCTCGCCCTGGCAGCATGGCATACTATGATACTATCGCAATATTTTCTTCTATTTATTAGTGTATGTTTCATCAACTAGTGCCACTATAATGTAATCACGCCTTTTCATTATCTGTGCAAACAGGGTTATTCAGCTGCATTTTGGTGGAACTGCACAAATGTACGGATGGAACCGGCATATATGCAGAGTGCGAGGTGCCAAGTAAAAATTACCGACACCAACGCTGCTCCATCTAAGCATTGGCAACCACCACCATCAGTGGGATGTGTGGCGCTCACTGTGGACGGATCTTTCTCGGCAGAAAATCCTCTAACCAAATACTAGTGGCTTAGACTTCAAAAAAAATTACTAGTAGCTTATATTGGCAGTTTTCTAGGGTGTACTCTTTTCTGAAAGAAGCACCAATCTATTTTTCTTTATTTGTACACAGTGTCACAACTTTGACCCAAAGGTCCAGAGCTATTTTAGGGTGATTAGCGTAGTACTCAGAGACTGATTGTAAGCATGGTTTTTATTAGCTGTCACACTGATTGTAAGCATGAGCAGATGGAAGATTAGGTTAGTGTGAAGCTTACCTTAAACCCTACCGACGCCGTTGAAATGAGGCGAGCATCGAGGGAACCATGGAAAACGGCGGGGAAGCGACATCGCACCATCCAACCTCCTCTTGCGGTGGGAGAACGAATACTCCTGTGGATCCGGCTGGCTCTGCACCCTCACGAATGGCACACCGTACTCGATCGATTCATTATCCTATGGGTGCTCGACCTTCGACCTGTACACCCACCACCTCTGCCTGACTTTCGCCTCGGGCGAATCTGTCTACTCCATCACCCAGAGAAGATACTCGATGAACTCGAAGGACTGCGGCGTGACTGCCGCCGAGGAGTACATCGCCGCCCTCATCGCCGCCGTCTCGCTCTTTAGCATACATTGCCGCATGGCCCTCACCGTCCTCCAAATCTCCCACTCATTGTCAAACCAAGTAAGGATCTCCTTCAACCTGGCTAACTTTGCCTGGTCGCTGCCAGCGATCTGCCTGATTCGCTGCTGCATCCTCTCCATAGATGTCCTTCTGAGTGGTCTGGTGCTAGCTTTGGAAGATGGGAGGAGAGACAGTGGTCTTGCAATAGAGAAGAGGGAGAGGCGAGACGATGGTTTTGGAATAGAGATGATGGAGAGGAGAGGGAGTGGTTTTGAAATGGAGAAGAGGGAGAGGCGGGATGATGGTTTTGGAATGGAGATGATGGAGAGGAGAGGTTTCCCTACCTTTTGGTCGCTGACAGGTGGGCCCCGCGCTTGGTGGGACCCATGTGTTGGTGTCTCAATGGCAGGATGGGCTACGTCAGGGGATCCTCGTCCAAGGAGAGAGGAGGTGGTTTTGCAATGGAGAAGATGGAGAGGCGAGACGGTGGTTTTGGAATGGAGATGATGGAGAGGAGAGGAGGTGGTTTTGCAATTGAGAAGAGGGAGAGGAGCGTGCGGCAGCGATTTAGGTTTGGACGAGAGGGCCGGCGCGCTGTGACTGGATCAAAATCAAAATCAATTTACCCTTCAATTAAGAAAGCGACCCCACATTAACTAGTCTCCCTTTTATTCTGGGTCATAATTGACCATGATTTTCACAAATAAAATATATGTTATACGTTGCAAAAATAATATAATTTGAAAGTACATTCAGATACGAACCAAACAATACAATTTTGGTGACATGCATTCACATTTTGCTTGTCAAATACAGTACGTGGTCGAACTTTGACCCAAAATACGCAAAACAAAAAATACTTCCAAGACTAGCGCCGCTCCTCTCCTGTCCCAATCTAAATCCAGCGCCGCTCCTCTCCTCTTCGATTTTGAAACCAGTGCCCCTCCTCTCCTGTTCCGATCCAAAATAAGCGTCGCTCCTCTCTCGTTCTAATCCAAAACCAACGCTGCTCCTCTCCTCTTCCATTCAAAAACCACCGCCGGTGAGTGAAGGTGCTGTGGAGAAGTAGATCGATGGAGGAGTACAACCGATACGTGAGGATCACAGAAAGCGACCCTGTGAAGGTAGCTAGGATGTTGGAGATACAGTCTTGGTTTGACAACAAGGACCAACTAGTGGCGACGGCGACATCCATGGCCAAATATCTGCAACAGATCAAAAGGCGACGATACTCCTGAAGGGAGTCGCGCGGGAGTACATAGAGCTGCTCCTCTGGGCCATGGAGCAAACAGATTCACCGAATCCGATCATTAGGGAGCGGTGGTGGGAGTATCGATCCCAGATGGAGCATCCAACAGAGATTAAAGGATCGAGCATCTATAGGGTGCCGTTTGTGAGGGTGTCATGCCAGAGCGAGCTGGTGGAGTCTTTGTCAACCGAACCCAGCTACAAGAGGATAAAAGCAGTTGGCCCGATGACGCTTCCCCGCCATCCTCTCCCTCGCCGTTCACATCATTTCACGGGGCGGCTATCTGCCGCCGAGGAATAGGAGGAGACTGCCCCCAGCCCAATAGTCAGGCAGATTGTGATTTGTCAGGAGGAGCTTAGTGTTGTCAGTATTTGTAGGTTGTGAATTGTGTTTTGTGTTGTGTATTTTGAGAGTACTTTCAGATATGAATGTCTTTTGAATTTCGAATTTGCAGTATTGAGCAAACGAAGTATTTTATGAATTCTAGATATTTATTTTTAGCACTTACAAATTTAGTTTCATAGGAGTATAAAAGTGCAGACAATGTGATTTTCAGAGAAGAAACTGCAAGTTTCCGTTTCAGATAAGAAACGGCATGTTCAGTTTTAGATAAGAAACTGCAACTTTCAGAGGCAGAGCATTTATATTAACATGGCCTTTTCAAACAGGGTTAACATCATGTTGGGAGTTTTATTCATGGTCTAAAATGGAACTACCAGCCAGTTAACATCATGCTGATCAACATTCATGCATAGCACATCTTCATATGATGCACAGCCAAAAAGATATGCTATTTTCAAAATGCCCACACAATGTCGAGTGTGCGAAAAACAGAGAAAATGAGGGACGAAGTTTTGGCAAGTGTTGGATGTGGTGTGCATAGATGACAATGGGGACCCACATGTCAATAATGGCAGAGGAAAAAAATTTGGAGATATTTTCCCTGCATCAGCTGGAATCGAACCCGGGCGGAACAGTTGTCCGGTAGTGTCACTTGGCCACTTGGCTAGTTCACCTCCTGCGCCTTTCTGCGCTCGCCGTGCCGCCACTGTCTACCATTGTGAACATGCTAAACAAACGAGAGGAATCTGGAGAGGACTGTACGTGGAGAGGCGGACACTCGGGACCCACCACGTCTATGGCCGTACACAAGCAAGTGCCTCATTGAAAAAAACTTCCTCCTAATGCTATACTGATGTTGGGGCCCACAGGTTTGTCAACATAGTTACATTTTTTAGGTGCTTCAAAGTAGGAGATAAATTCACAACAAAGCTGTGGAGCTGGCGGTTAGTATCATTTATTATCACTAGGGCAACAAGTATCCCCTAGGTTTTGAGCTGCCCCGTCTAGGCTTTCTTTTTTAACATGCGCAGTCCACAACATGCCAGTTTGTATTTTTTGACGACGTCATGTATCGACCGGCCTATGGACCTCCATCCGAGGTTTTATTTTTCCTGAAACATAGACAACCCACTTTATGTATTTTTTTGAAGAAAATGCAGAGGTCTGTTTTGTTTTTCTATATAAGAATAGGAACGCATGGTCCAACTTTTGTTTCCCTTCTAACTGTATTATATATATTTAAATTATTTTATATGTTATTATATATTATTGTTATTGTCATCATATATTTAACACATACTTACATATCTAAGAAAACAATATCACACATCTTATTAACTTATAAAAATAATTTCTTGACAATAAAATACTAGATTTTTTTGCAACGAAAATCCTGGTGATTGTGTACAAAAGCTTGGTAAGATTTAATGACCAATGTAATAATAAATCACTTATTATTTAAATATATTTATAACAAAATTCTCAGCCCCTATTTATTTATTGATAACATTGCAGCGCCCAACCCAACATTATAATTAGAATCGGCCTAGCAAAATCGTGTATTTCGAGAAAGTGCAAATGGCCTGTAATTTTTAGGAGAATAATAAATGGGCCGCATGGACGCTACATTATTTGTTCACCCAGCCCAGGAAATGGACTGTAATTCTAAAAAAGAGAGATCAAATTGACTATAAATTCTGAAAAAATGGGTTAATACGTACCACATTTTTGGAGGCTGAAATGTGGGCCAATAGGTCGAAGCCAGCGCAAGTCGTTGTCAACTTAGTCAACAAATGATTCTGACAGCATTAGCCGTTGGATTTACATCCAATGACCGGCATCCATCTTCAATCTCTCGTCTTCTTCCTCCAGCGCCGCCAGGACAACCTGCTCCCACCTCCTGCTGCTAGCAGCTCTGCTTAGCACGCTTCGCTGTGAACCGCTACCCCACAATTGGCCAGGCCATCCCTCCACCCGTCCACACCTCTTGTTTTTCTCCACCGACTGCCGAACCACACCACACCAGAACCAGTTAACCCTCGTACACCTCTTCGTCTGTGATTCTACTCCCGCGTCTTCCCATCTCCGACTCGTTGCTGTCCGAGGCCTCGCCGTCATCCACCACCTTGGATGCGCTCGGGCGGAGTAGTCAACGTGGTCAACGAACGACATCCATCGGAAGTAGACTGTGCGTGGAGAGGCTGACAACTGGGTCCAGGGCCGCACGCAAGGAAATGCCTCCTTATTATGCACAAAATAATGATTCCTCCACCTGAAAGCTAGGACCCACCGGAAGGGCCTCTGTATTTCGCAAAAAAAAACGTTCCCCCGCTGACTGGTCGGACCCACTAGCTATATCTTCGCACGCAAGGAAGTGCCTCCTTATTATGCACAAAAAAGTGAATACCCCCTGCTAGCTGGGACCCACCATAGTGGGGGGCTGACTTGTGGGCCTACTAAGTTGACGGGGATGGAGGGCTTTGTCAACTTAGTCAATATGAACGATTCTAGCTCCAAAGACCGTATGATGTCCATCCAACGGTGGTAGTGCTTCTTCAACCTTTGGTCCTGTTGCTATAGCCGCCCAAACCAGCGCCGGTCATGCCGCGTGCTCCTGCTTCCCGTGGCCGGCTGTGATGCCGCGGAGGCCTCACCGCCCCCTACTACTCCCACCGCTGGCCAGGCCCTGCGGCGACGACAGCCTCACACTACAGCCGAACCAGTGAACCCTCGTACTCCTCTCCGCGTGGGCATCCACTGCCGCGTCTTCCCCGGCTCCGCGTCGTCCCCTTCCTAGGCCTCGCCCTCATCCACCGCCCTGGTGCTCTCACCACGGCGTGGTCAACGTGGTCAAGGAACGACTTCCATCAAAAGAGTATTGTACATGGAGAGGCTTACAGCTAGTCCACGGCCGCAGCAAGGAAGTGCCTCCTTATTTCACGGAAAATAATGATTCCTCCACCTAACAGCAGGGACCCACGGGACGGGCCACCGTATTTCGTGACAAAAAATGTTTCCCCCTGACAGCTGGGACCCACCAGCTACATCTTCGCACGCAGGGAAGTGCGTCCATATTACAGGCAAAAAAAATGGTTCGCCCCCTGTCTGCTTGGACCCACCAGCTACATCTTCGCACGCAAGGAAGTGCTTGACAGTCAGGACCCACCCGGTCGAAGCGTACGTAGCATTTCCATTCTGGTCGCGAACGTGTACATACATACTAGTCGATGTAGAGGCGCGCACATGTGGTAGTTGAGGCGCGCACGGGTGGTAGTAGAGGCGTGCACTTAGCATGTACACGTACGTACAGCGGCCAGGGTGCAAGAAAGTAAATACGACCATGTACGTACATACGGGCGGGGTCTCGAATGCCTACTCGCGCATACGTATGGCTAGGGCTCGTGTACATGGCTGTGGCTGGGTGGAACAGAGAAACTGCGTCGTCGTCGTGTTCATGGGGAGGCAACGAAATGCGTCGTGTTCATCGGGAGGCAACGGAACACGTGCTGTTCATCGGGAGCCAACCGGCTTGGACGGAACAGCCGATGGAAATGAGGCCTGGCATACCGCAGAACGGAGGAAACGGCCTTGTGTTCGACCGGCCATGGTGGAAACGGGATCCTGTTCATCAGGAGGGGTCTGGCGTACCGCAAAACAGAGGAAACGGACCTCCTATGGTCGAAACGGAGTCCTGTTGATCGGGAGAGGTGTGGCATACCGCAAAACGGAGGAAACAGACTTGTGTTGGAGCACTATGGTCGAAAGGGGGTCCTGTTCATCAGGAGGGGTGTGGCGTACCGCAAAACGGGACTCCACAGGATACTGTTCATCTCCACCATCGACCTCCTCCAGCCTCCACGGGCTACTGTTCATCCACCGTCGAGCTCCTCCAGCCTCCACCTGCGACTGTTCATCCACGGGCTCCTGTTCATCCAGCCTCCACCGACTACTGCTCAACCAGCCCTCTCCATGGAGTCCTGTTCAACCACCCCTCCACGGGCTACTGTTCATCCAGCCCACCACCGACTACTGTTCAACCAGCCCTCCACTGGCTACTGTTCAACCAGCCCTCCACGGGATCCTGTTCATCCATCCATCCACGGGGTCCTGTTCATCCATCGGCTCGATTGATTGGGGTACTGTTCATCCAGCGGCAACGGCCTCTACTACCACAGGTTCGTGTTCATCCAACCCCCACCGAAAACTGTTCATCCAAACCCCCCAACAACGCTCACTGTTCATCCAGAGGCTGCATCGATTGGCTTCAGTTAGCAGCAGTAGCGAAGGAATCACTCGATCAGGTTCAGTTAACAGCCATTGATCGATCACTTGGGTTCAGTAACGCGTAGCCTAAAGCACAATCACTCGGGTTCAGTTAGAGCCCAACGCCTCGCTCATGTTTAGTTAGAGCGCAACGCCTCGCACACATGCGCGTACGTAAGAGAGAAACGCGCATCGCTCGGCCCCCAACCACCCAACGTAATCGGGAACTCCCCCGATATTTTCCTTGCCCTCGCTTCTACCATGGTTTTTTCCATCATGGACGGCCCAAAGAATGTCATGCAGCTATGTCTCCAGCCCTCCCAGGACGAAAAGCCCATTTTCTGTCATGATTTTTTGTCATAGAAGTAGGACCCCACCACATCTATGATGATACCAGGTTTTGTCACAATTATCATCATAGAAGTGTCATAAGTATGACATAATTTTTTTCATTCGGCCCAAAATGTCAAGGATGTGTCTTTTTTTGGTAGTGATGTGTGCATACATAAACAAATACCATGTCCCTAGTGAGCCTCTACTACACTAGCTCGTTGATCAAAAGATGGTTAAGGTTTACTAACCATAGACATGAGTTGTCATTTGATAATAGGATCAATCACTAGGAGAATGATGTGATGGACAAGACCCAACCGTTAGCATAGCATATCATCGTTCAGTTTATTGTTACTGCTCTCTTAATGTCTAATACATGTTCCTTCGACCATGAGATCATGCCACTCCCGGATACCGGAGGAATACCTTGTGTAGTATCAAACGTCACAACGTAACTGGGTGATCATAAAGATGCTCTACAGGTATCTATGGAGGTGTTTGTTAAGTTGGTGTTGATCGAGATTGGGATTTGTCACTCCTTGTATCGGAGAGGTATCTCTGGCCCTCTCGGTAATAGACATCACAAGAAGCTTGCAAGCAAAGTGACTAAGGAGTTAGTTGCAAGATGATGTATTACAGAACGAGTAAAGAGACTTGCCGGTAACGAGACTGAACTAGGTATAGAGATACCGACGATCGCATCTCAGGCAAGTAATGATACGTCTTCATCGTATCTACTTTTCCAAACTCTTTTGCCCTTGTTTTGGACTCTAATTTGCATGATTTGAATGGAACTAACCCAGACTGACGTTGTTTTCAACAGAATTGCATTGGTGTTATTTTTGTGCAAAAATAAAAGTTCTCGGATTGACCTGAAAATTAACGGAGAATATTTTTGTAATATATTTAAAATACTGGCGAAAGAATCAACCAGAGAGGACCCACCAGGAGTCCACAAGGGTGGAGGGTGCCCCCCTAGGGCACTCCCCCTACCTTGTGGGTCCCCTGGACCTCCTTCGACCCTAACTCCGACTCTATATATTCACATCCGAAGAAAAAAATAAAGGAGAAGAGTTCATTGTGTTTCATGATACGAAGCGGCTGCCACCTCCTGATCTTCACCGGGAGGGCAGATCTGGAGCCTGATTTGGGCTCCGGAGAGGGGGAGTCGACACCGTCGTCATCATCAACCATCCTCCATCACCAATTTCATGATGCTCACCGCCGTGCGTGACTAATTCCATCATAGACTTGCTGGACGGTGATGGGTTGGATGAGATTTATCATGTAATAGAGTTAGTTTTGTTAGGGTTTGATCCCTAGTATCCACTATGTTCTGAGATTGATGTTGCTATATCTTTTCTATGCTTAATGCTTGTCACTAGGGACCGAGTGCCATGATTTCAGATCTGAACCTATTATGCTTTCATGAATATATATTGCAAGTTGTATACAACAACTACGATCTACGATCCGCATACCCCAAGGTGACAATAATTGGGATACTTTCTGGTAATTACCGTAGTTTGAGGAGTTCATGTATTCACTAAGTGCTAATGCTTTGGTTCGGTTCTCTATTAAAAGGAGGCCTTAATATCCCTTAGTTGCCATTAGGACCCCGCTGCCACAGGAGGGTAGGACAAAAAAATACCATGCAAGTTCTTTCCCATAAGCACGTATGATTATATATGGAATACATGCCTACATTATATTGATGAATTGGAGCTATTTATGTATCATCCTAGTTTATAACTGTTGCATGATGAATGCCATCCGACATAATTATCCATCACTGATCCATTGCCTATGAGCTTTTCACATATTAATCTATGCTACTATTACAATCACTACAAAACTACTACTGTTAGTTTTGTTACCATTACCGCTACTTCCATACTACTTTGCTACTAAATACTTTGTAGTAAATATTAAGTCTTTCAAGTGTGGTTGAATTGACAACTCAACTGCTAATACTTGAGAATATTTTTTGGCTCCCCTTGTGTCAAATCAATAAATTTGGGTTGAATACTCTACCCTCGAAAACTGTTGCGATCCCCTATACTTGTGGGTTATCAAGACTTTTTTCTGGCACAGTTTCCGGGGAGCATAGCTCTATTCTCTGAGTCACTTGGGATTTATATTTGTTGATCATTATGAAGAATCTTAAAGATCCAAAAACCAAGATTTATCCCTCTACTACGAGGTGAGGTAAGGAACTGCCATCTAGCTCAGCACTTGATTCACCTTCTGTTATGAGAAAATTTGCGACACCACCACATGCTAGTAATCTTAATATGTCGCAAGTAATTGATGATGCTCCATCTGCTATGAGTGATGCTTATGATGATGCTACTACTCTGCTTGATAATACTGTACCATTGGGTGAATTTCTTGATGAACAACTTTCTAGGGTTAGAGAGAATGAAATTACTGAAATTGATGAAATTATTGAAACTGAAGACTTTGATTCTCCCCATAGATATGAATTGCCTAAGGTACCCGAGGATTATATTATGGATGAAAAAACTGCTAGAGACTTTTTTTGCTTGCAATGATAGAGATGATCTTAAGGAATAGTTAGCTAAACTGAAAGAAAAATCTTTGAATGCTAGAATGCAATATGACCCTAAGTTTGCTACTTCACCTATTGGTGTTACTGGTAAGGATTATGAATTCTCTGTCGATCCTGAGTTAATTACTTTGGTTGAATCTAATCCTTTCCATGGTTATGAATCTGAAACCGTTGTTGCATATCTTACTAAACTGAATGACATGGCCACCCTATTTTCTCATGAGGAAAACATTCGCTATTACTATATCCTTAAGTTGTTTCATTTTTCATTAAAGGGTGATGCTAAGATATGGTTTAATTCTCTTTCTCCTGATTGTGTGCATAGTCCCAAGGATATGCTCTATTACTTCTCTACAAAATCTTTTCTTGCTCATAAGAAACAAGTTGCTTTACAGGAAATATTTAATTTTGTGCAATCTGAATACGAGAGTCTCCCACGTTTTGGGGAGGCTTCTCCAATTACTTAATGCTTTGCCTGATCACCCTCTCAAGAAAAATGAAATACTTGATATCCTTTATAATGGACTAACCGATGCTTCTAGGGACCACCTAGATAGTTGTGCTGGTTGTGTTTTCAGGGAACAAACTGTCGAGCAGGCTATATTACCATTGAATAATATATTGAGCAATGGTAATGATTGGACTCTTCCTGAACCACCGCCTAAGCCAACTCCGAAGAAAAGAGGTATTCTATTTCTCAGTCCTGAAGATATGCAAGAGGCAAAGAAATCCATGAAAGAAAAAGGTATTAAAGCTGAAGGTGTTAAGAATTTACCACCTATTGAATAAATACATGGTCTTAATGCTCCAATACAGGTAGGAGAGGTAAATTCTCTCTATAGATTTGATGAAGGTGGTATTCCTCATAATAAGTCTGCTAGTCAATGCTGGGATGAGTTTGATAATTTTATTGTTAAACATGAAAATTTCAATGCTTATGTTGGTAGATAATTGAAACGTAATGCTTATATGCTTGACTGCTTGGGTGATTATATGGGTAGAACTATTAATGATCTTAAGCTTATTAGTAAACACGCTTCTATGGTAACAACTGAAGTAGAACAAGCACTCAAGGCAAATATGATAATGCTGTTAGAGTTATTACTAGAGGTGGGCAAAATGACTCAACAACCTCTGTATCCTGAAGGCCACCCTAAGAGAATTGAACAAGATTCTCAGAGAATTAGCACTGAAGCACCTAGTTCATCTAATAGGAAAAAGAAAACTGATAGGACTTTGCATGCTTATAGTGAACCGGTTTTAGACACACCTGAGAATCCAAATGATATTTCTATTTATGATGCTGAGACACAATCTAGTAATGAACATGAACCTAGTAATAATGTTAATGATGATGTTCATGTTGATGCTCAACCTAGTAATGATAATGATGTGGAGATTGAACCTGCTGTTGATCTTGATAACCCACAACCCAGGAATAAACTAATGATAAGAGTGATTTTATTGCTAGGAAGCATGGTAAAGAAAGAGAACAATGGGTTCAGAAGCCCATGAACTTTCCTCCTAAACCATCCACGAAAAAGGATGATGATGATTTTGAGAGCTTTGTTGAAATGCTTAGACCCGTCTTTTTGCGTATGTGTTTGACTGGTATTTTGAAAATGTCCCCTTATGCTAAGTATATGAAGGAGATTGTTACAAATAAAAGAAAGATACCAGAAGTTGAAATTTCCACCATGCTTGCTAATTGTACTTTTAAGGGTGGAATACCGAAGAAACTCAAAGATCCAGGAAAACCAACTATACCATGCTCCATTAAAAGAATTTATGTTAAAACTGCTTTATGTGATCTTGGAGATGGTGTTAGTGTTAGGACATTCTCTTTGTATCGTAGACTTGAATTGAATAAGTTGACAACAACTGAAATCTCTTTGCATATGGCTGATAAATCAACTGCTATACCCATCGGTATTTGTGAGGATGTGCCTGTCGTAGTTGCAAATGTTACTATTCTAACGGACTTAGTTATTCTTGATATTCCCAAGGACGACAGTATGTCGATCATCCTAGGTAGACCCTTTTTGAATACTGCAGGGGCTACTATCGATTGCAACAAGGGCAATGTCACTTTTCATGTTAATGGTAATGAGCATAGGTACACTTTCCGAAGAAACAACCTCAAGTGAATAGTATCAACTCTATGGGAGAAACTCCAACAATTGCTATTGGAGGTTTTACATTTTCTATTCCAAAGGTTAAAAATAAATATGATATTCTTATTGTCGGGGGCATACATATCCCCGTTGAGGTGACCTAGTGTTAAAGTTCTCTGGTTTCATGTCATTCGGAAGAAGTTTGTTAATAAGACTTGATCAACCTTGTTAATGGATTCCTTTTGATGGGCATGAGATGGATGAATATAGAAAGCACAACTCTTTGTACCCATCTTTTTTTGTTAGTTAGAATAAATAAAGTAAAAATGATTATATATTTCTATTTTTTGAATTATCTGTGCAATAAAAATGTCCCAAAAATAAAAGTTCTCCAAATGCCCCGAAAATTTAGTATGTTTTTTATAGAATATTTAGAATTTCTGGCACTAAGAACACACCAGGGGGCTGCACCAGTGGGCCACAAAGGTGGAGGGCGCACCCTACCCCCTGGGCGCGCCCCCTACCTTGTGTGTCCCACATGGGTCCCCCCTCACTTATTCCAGCAATCATTCACTTCGTCTTCCTCCAAAAAAAATCATCCCGTTGCTCAAACCCGTGCTCTAGCTCATCTTGCTACCATTTTCGATCTCCTTGTCCAAAGCTCCATTTGCAAAACTGCATTGGGGGATTGTTCCTTGGTATGTGACTCCTCCATTGGTCCAATTAGTTTTTGTTCTAGTTCTTTATTTATTGCAATTTTTTGCTGCTGCATTGACCTTGTTCTTGATCTTTCATGTCAAATTTATATGGTCCTAAGTAGTTTTGATGCATGATTTAGCCTCTAGGCACTTGTGGGAGTGGTTGCTATCAGTTTTGTTGAGTTTTGTGCACTTTTATTTCAAGTTACTAAAAAATTCAGAAATTTTTCAGAGGAAGAAAAATGTTGAGGTAAATATATCAAGGTGGTTCCTCGAGGAAGCAAGGCCCGAGGCTCGCGATACGTGAGCCAGACCTTGAATCACAGAGGGAAGCTCTAGTACGGCCCTGTGAATGGCCATTGGATCAATTCTTGGTTGACTCTGGTTTCAAGGAGGAATTTGATACATATATTCGAAATGCCGACCTTGAGGACTTCTTGTTAGATAAGTGTCAGCAGTACCATTACCTCACCAATTCATTTGTGCGAAGATTCAAGTTTACATCCCAGCGCAATGCTCATTCAGTTTTATTTGATCTTTATGATAAATCGTATACCATGGACCTACAAGATTTTAATGATGCATGCAAAATTCCACAATGGAGCATTCTTAGTGAGCCTCGCAAAACTGAATATAATGATTTCCTTGCTAGCATCACTGTTGGAGAAACTAGAAATATTACACAAGCCACCATAGGGAGCATTCACTTTCCTGCTATACACTATTTTGCTCTCTTCATAGGTAGATGCATTAATGATAAGCATGATCATAGCCACCTTTGTGCATCAGATCTTAGTGTCCTCAAGTGTGCGGTAATGGGTGATAAACGATATAACTTGGGGGCTATTATTGCAAGGAGGTTACATAATAATGCTAAGGATGGTGGTTTCTTTGGTGGGATTTATGCCACATGTTTAGCTAATTATCTTGGGGTACCTATAAAGCGGTATGACATTGAGTTGCCCCCTGCTTTTCTTGATTATAATGCTATGATACGATACCAATTTCTTGAGAGGAAGGGACAATCTCTCTTGTACTGACTGATCTTTGACATGCAACGTGCTGTCCATATTACCCTTCCTGCTCCTGCCTTCTTTAACTTTCAGGTAAAACAAAGATATTTTATAACCAAAGAGGAGGCGAACGAGTATGTGAGAGAGGTGGAGGCCACTCCCCTCCATGCTGCGGCCCTTCAGGCAGTAGCTGTCGCATCCTAGTACCACCCCAACTACGATTTTGGATACTATCCGGGCCAGCCATGGCCATAGACCAACTTAGGCCAAAAGCCTAAGCTTCGGAGAGTACATATTTCTCACCGACATTACATTCATGTTCACACACTCATTCTAGTTGTTGGTGTTCACACATTTTCATTGTACCATCCATGTTAGTTTATTTCTTTTTCTCGCTTTCTTCTTGTGTTTGAAAAATTTGAGAAAATCCAGAAAATTAGTTCTCGCTTCTTTTTAGCTTTTCTTTCCAGATTAATTAGTAGACGTATTTAAAGAAAACCCAAAAAGATTTATCATTCTTCTTTTGCTTGTTGAGAGCTTTCCTGTGTAAATAGTTTTTCTCGTTCTTGTTTTGCTTTCTTCTAGAAAAACAAAAACTACAAAAAAAATCAGTGTGTTTCTTTGGGTCATAAGGATAAGACTACGATGAAAATGTTGATTGGCTCTCATATGCATTATTGTTGATCTAACAAAGAGCCCATATTACCTTGTCTTCTACTCTAAACAAATGTTTGCAGATTCCAGCTTATTCCAATGCACATGCACTATTATTATTATTATTATTCACACCGTTCGGTTGTGCAAGTCAAAGTCAATAATGACGATATTTGATGAAATGATTGAGATGGAGAAAAGCTGGTACGAACTCGACCTATTTTGTTTTTGTAAATATGATTAGCTTATCCTTCCTGATTCAGCCTATTATGGATGAAACATGTTTGCAATGACAATTAGATATTATAGTTACTCATGCCATGCTTAATTAGCTAGGAGTTTATAATGGTTTACCTTGCGTGCCAACATGCTTTTAAAATGGTTGTGATGTAGTATGATAGAATGGTATCCTCCTTTGAATGATTCGAGTGGCTTGACTTGGCACATGTTCACGCATGTAGTTGAAACAAAAACAACATAGCCTCTACGATATTATGTTCATGGTGATTTATATCGTCATGGTTGCGTAATGTTGGTTAATCTCAATGCATGTTATTGTCGCTCTCTAGTTGGTCCCTCATGAATATTTTGCTAGCCTTCACTTGTACTAAGCGGGGATACTGCTTGTGCATCCACTTCCATAAACTCAAAGTTGTTCCATATGAGTCCACCATACCTTCCTATATGCGGTATTTGATGCGGCTTGAAGCTACGTCGGTATTTCCCCAAAGAGGAAGGGATGATGCAGCACAGTAATGGTAGATATTTCACTCAGTGATGAAACCAAGGTTACCCAACCAGTAGGAGAACCAAGCAACACAACGTAAACAACCCCTGCACAAAGATAACAAATCCTCACAACCCAACGTGTTAAAGGGGTTGACAATCCCTTCCAAGTATGGCGCCTCAAGATAGGCAAACAGACATGAGATAAATTGTGGTAGATTGATAAATCGAACGCCAAATAAAATAAATAAGAATAAATTGCAGCAAGGTATTTTTGTATTTCTGGTTTAATAGATCTGAAAATAAATGCAAAGGAAAATAGATCGCAAAAGCAAATAATATGAGAAAGAGACCCGGGGGCTGTAGATTTCACTAGTGGCTTCTCTCGAGAAAAATAGCAAACGGTGGGTGAACAAATTACTGTTGGGAAATTGACAAAACTTCAAATAATCAAGAACGATATCCAGGCAATGATCATTACATAGGAATCACGTCCAAGATTTGTAGACCGACTCTTGCCTGTTTCGACTACTATTACTCCACACATCGACCGCTATCCAGCATGCATCTAATGTATTAAGTTCATGGAAAAACGGAGTAATGCAATAAGAACGATGACATGATGTAGACAAGATCTATCTATGTAGAGATAGACCCCATCGGTTTATCCTTAGTAGCAATGATACATACGTGTCGGTTCCCTTTTTGTCACTGGGATCAAGCACCGTAAGATCGAACCCACTACAAAGCACCTCTTCCCATTACAAGATAAATAGATCAAGTTGGCCAAACAAAACCCAAATATTGGAGAAGAAATATGAGGCTATAAGTAATCATGCATAAAAGAGATCAAAGAAACTCAAATACTTTCATGGATATAAAAAGATAGATCTGATCATAAACTCAAAGTTCATTGATCCCAACAAACACACTGCAAAACAATTACATCATATGGATCTCCAAGAGACCATTGTATTGAGAAATCAGTGAGAGAGAGAGAGATAGAGAGAGGAAGCCATCTAGCTACTAACTACGGACCCGAAGGACTACAAAAAACTAGTCACGCATCATCGGAGAGGCACCAATGGAGGTGGTGAACCCCATCCGAGATGGTGTCTAGATTGGATCTGGTGGTTCTGGACTCTGCAGTGACTGGATCAATATTTCGTCGATGCTTTTAGGGTTTCTAGAATATTGGGGTATTTATAGAGCAAAGAGGCGGTCCGGGGGCACCTGTGGTGGGCACAACCCACGAGGGCGCGCTTGGGCCTCCTGGCGCGCCCTGGTGGGTTGTGCTCACCTCGGAGCACTCCCAGGCGCAGCCAGGGCCCATTATGTTCCTTCTGGTCCAAAAAAATCTCCGTAAAGTTTCGTTCCGTTTAGACTCCATTTGGTATTGATTTCCTGTGATGTAAAAAAGAAAACATCAACTAGCACCTGGCACTATGTCAATTGGTTAGTACCAAAAATAATATAAAATGATTATAAAACATCCAAGAATGATAATATAACACCATGGAACAATAAAAAATTATAGCTACGTTGGAGACATATCAACATCCCCAAGCTTAACTCCTACTCGTCCTCGTGTAGGTAAGTGATAAAAACAGAATTTTTGATGTGGAATGCTGCCTATCATGTCATATCATATTTCTTTTCTTTATAGCATGGACATTTGGACTTTTATATTGTTCAAAGCAATAGTCTAGTTTTGACATGATAATTTAAATACTCAAGCATATCAACTAGCAACCATGTCTTTCAAAATATCAATGCTAAAATAAGTTTTCCCTAGCCTATCATGCTCAATCATTGATCCATTCATAAAACACACTCGCATATTAGCTACACCCAATATTCAAGTACGATCATATTGCCTCCTAGTTGGTGCTTTTTATAAGAGAAGATGGAGACTCAAATTCAAAATAAAAATTGCATAAAGTAAAAGAAAGGCCCTTCACAGAGGGAAGTAGGGATTTGTAGAGGTGCCAGATCTCAAAGGGAAAAACTTAGAGATAAAAACATTTTGGGAGGTGTATCCTTCCCACCAACGAAAACTACTTAGAGTTCCCAACAATTTCCATGCTAGATATACCATAGGCGGTTCCCAAATAGAAAATAAAGTTTGTTCCTTTTTCAACCATACTTTCACCTTCCATGGCTAGCCGAATCCACAGTTGCCTTCCATACCAACACTTTCCAAGGAATTTATTATTTGACAACATAAAGTAAATTCATTTTTCATTTCGGGACTGGGAATCCTTAATACCTTTTACTTACTCTCGTGCAATGACATGTGAATAAACACTCATCGTGAGAATAACGCATCTAGCATGGAAAATATTAGCCACCCTCACCGCTCCACAAGCAAAATGAACACACAAAAGAGAAGTTTATTTTGAAAATTAGAGATGGCACATGCAAATTTGCTTAGAACGGCAAAAGAATACCGCATATACGTAGGTATAGTGGACTCCTGTGGCAAAACTGGTTTAAAGGTTTTTGGACGCACAAGTAGTGATCATACTTAGTGCAAAATGAAGGCTAGCAAAAGATTGGGAAGCGACCAACCAAGAAACGAATAATCTCATAAGCAAGCATTAAGCATAATTAACACCGAATAATGCACCACAAGTAGGATATAATTTCATTGCATAACTATTGACTTTCATGCTTGCATAGGGAATCACAAACCTTAACACCAATATTCTTACTAAAGCATAATTACTCATCAACACAACTCACATATCACATCATCATATCTCAAAACTATTACTAAGAATCAAGTTTATTTTGTCCAATGATCTTCATGAATTTTTTATTATACCCTTCTTACATGTCTATCACTTTGGAACTATTTTTCATATGTTGCTTTTGATAAGCTCAAACAAATATAAGTGAAGATCATGAGCATAATTTTTCTTTCTTTCTCTCAAAATAATTTAAGTGAAGCAAGAGAGAATTTCTTTAAAAATGTGTTAACTCTCAAATAAATCTAAGTGAAGCAAGAGAGCATTTCTTCAAAAATACTAAAGCACACCATGCTCAAAAAGATATATGTGAAGCACTAGGGCAAGTCCATAGCTCATAAAAATTAAAGTGAAGCATAGAGAGCAATTCTAACAAGTCATGACATAATTTTGGATCTATCAAATAGGTGTGTACAGCAAGGAATTGAGGCTTACAACACAAAATAAAACAAGCAAAGACTCATATCATACAAGACGCTCCAAGCAAAGCACATAGTATGTGACGAATAAAAATATAGCTTCGAGTAAAATACCGACGGTCGTTAGAAGAAAGAGAGGATGCCACTCGAGCATCCCCAAGCTTAGTTGTTTGCTCTCTTTTCGATAATGGCTTGGGATGCCGGGGCATCCCCAAGCTTAGGCTCTTCTTACTCCTTATTCCGTCATCCATAGTAAGATAACCCAAAACTTGAAAACTTCAATCACACAAAACTCAACAAAACCTTTGTGAGATCCGTTAGTAAAAGAAAGCAAATCACTACTATAAGTATTGAACCAAACCATTTAATATTTTGTTTTTGCATTATATATATTTCCAAATTTTCTATGGCAAACACTCATCAAAGAAAACCAAAGAGCCATCAAAATAAGCACACAGCGCAAAGAAAACAGATTCTGTGAAAACAGAACAGTGTGTAGAAATCTGACTATTTCGAATACTTCTGAAACTCCAAAAATTCTGAAAAATTAGGTCTACCTGAGAAATTTATATATTAATCTACTTGAAAAAGAATTGGAATTTTACCACGCTCTAATAAAAAATGAGAATTCTTTTCATGAGCATAAAAGTTTCTGTTTTTCAGCAAGATCAAACAACTATCACCCAAGAAGATCCTAAAGGCTTTACTTGGCACAAACACTAATTAAAACAAAACAAAAACAATCATAACAGTAGCATAATTGTGCAAACACTCAAGAACAGAAAGCAAAAATAAATTTTATTCATTGGGTTGCCTCCCAACAAGCGCTATTGTTTCATGCCCCTAGCTAGGCATAAGATTTCAACGATGCTCACACGAAAGATAATAATTGAAACAGAAAGAGATCATCATGAAACATGTGACAAACAAATTTAAGTCTAACATACTTCCTATGCATAGGAATTTTATAGGAAAACAAATTGTCAAGACAACAAAGATCTAGCATATGCAAAGGAGAGGAAGAAAACATTGAAAATCTCAACATAACGAGAGGTAATTTAGTAACATGAAAATTTCCACAACCATATTTTTCTCTCTCATAATAATTATATGTAGGATCATACTCAAATTCAACAATATAGCTATCATATAATTTTTTTTCTACATGATCCCCATGCATGCAAAGTTGACACTCTTCCAAAATAGTGGGATTATCATCAAATAAAGTCATGACCTCTCCAAGCCCACTTTCATCAAAAATTTCACGAGATTGAACACTCTCCAAATATGTGGGATTACTCTTACCTAAAGTTTACACCCTTCCAAACCCACTTTCGATATTATTGCAAACGTATTCATCATGAGGCTTAAATAAAATTTCAAGATCATAAGAAGAATCACCCCAATCATGATCATTGCAACAAGTAGTGGACATAGAAAATTTAGCATCCCCAAGCTTGGGGTTTTGCATATTATTAGCACAACTGATATTAATAGAATTTATATTAAAATCATTGCAATCATACTTTACATTCAAGGAGCTATCATGTCACTTTATAAATTTCTTCATCACAATTTTCAGATTCATGAATCTCAAGCAAAACTTCATAGAGATAATCTAGTGCACTCATATCACTAGCAACTGGTTCGTGATAATTGGATCTCTTAAAAAGATTAGCAAGTGGATGAGGATCCATATCAATAGATTTTTAGCAAGTGAAGATGCAAGCAAATAGAAGACACATGACACACAAGCAAAGAAGAGATCTGACGAGAAAACGGCGAATGAAAAAGAGGGCGAATAAAACGGAAATTTTTTGTGAAGTGGTGGAGAGGAAAACGAGAGGCAAATGGCAAATAATGTAAATTGCGAGGAGATGAGATTTGTGATTAGGAACCTGGTATGTGTTGAAGATCCTCCCAGGCAACGGCACCAAAAAATTCCTTTTAATGCGGCTTGAAGCTACGTCGGTGTTTCCCCAAAGAGGAAGGGATGATGCAGCACAACAACGGTAGGTATTTCCCTCAGTGATGAAACCAAGGTTATTGAACCAGTAGGAGAACCAAGCAACACAACGTAAACAGCCCCTTCACACAGATAACAAATCCTCGCAACCCGACGTGTTAAAGGGGTTGTCAATCCCTTCCGGGTACGGCGCCTCAAGATAGGCAAACAGACGTGAGATAAATTGTGGTAGATTGATAGATCGAAAGACAAAAAAATGATAAATTGCAGCAAGGTATTTTGTATTTTGGTTTAATACATCTGAAAATAAATACAAAGGAAAATAGATTGCAAAAGCAAATAATATGAGAAAGAGACCCGGGGGACGTAGGTTTCACTATTTGCTTCTCTGGAAAAAAAATAGCAAATGGTGGGTGAACAAATTACTGTTGGGCAATTGACAAAACTTCAAATAATCATGACGATATCCAGGCAATGATCATTACATAGGCATCACGTCCAAGATTAGTAGACTGACTCCTGCCTGCATCTACTACTATTACTCCACACATCGACCGCTATCCATCATGCATCTAGTGTATTAAGTTCATGGAAAAACGGAGTAATGCAATAAGAACGATGACATGATGTACAAGATCTATCTATGTAGAGATAGACCCCATGATTTTATCCTTAGTAGCAATAATACATACGTGTCGGTTTCCTTTCTATCACTGGGATCAAGCACCGTAAGATCGAACCCACTATAAAGCACCTCTTCCCATTGCAGGATAAATAGATCAAGTTGGCCAAACAAAACCCAAATACCAGAGAAGAAATACAAGCCTACAAGTAATCATGCATAAAAGAGATCAAAGAAACTCAAATACTTTCATGGATATAAAAAGATAGATCTGATCAAAAACTCAAAGTTCATCGATCCCAACAAACACACCGCAAAAGAGTTACATCATATGGATCTCCAGGAGACCATTGTATTGAGAAATCAGTGAGAGAGAGAGAGGAAGCCATCTAGCTACTAACTACGGACCCGAAGGTCTACAAAGAACTACTCACGCATCATCGAAGAGGCACCAAGGGAGGTGGTGAACCCCATCCGAGATGGTGTCTAGATTGGATCTGGTGGTTCTGGACTCTGCGGCGGCTGGATCAATATTTCGTCGATGCTTTTAGGTTTTTTGGAATATTGGGGTATTTATAGAGCAAAGAGGTGATCCAGGGGGCACCCGAGTTGGGCACAACCCACCAGGGCGCGCCTGGGCCTCTTGGCGCGCCATGGTGGGTTGTGCTCCCCTCGGAGCACCCTCGGGCGCAGCCAGGGCCCATTATGTTCCTTCTGGTACAAAAAAATCTTCGTAAAGTTTCGTTGCGTTTGGACTCCGTTTGGTATTGATTTCCTGCGATGTAAAAACATGCAAAAAACAGCAACTGGTAGTTGGCACCATGTCAATAGGTTAGTACCAGAAAATGATATAAAATGATTATAAGACATCCAGGAATGATAATATAACAGCATGGAACAATCAAAAATTATAGATACGTTGGAGACGTATCAATATTCACCCGCCGTTCCAAGTAAATTTGCATGTGCCAAACTCTAAAACTTCAAATAATAATCTGTTTTGTATGCCTGAAACGCTCATGTAGCTACTTGGGGATGTCAGTATCTTCCATTCTAGGTGGGTTATTCTAACGATGAGTGTTGATTCACTTATCATTCACGATAAAGTGGCTGGTATTCGGGATGCCCAGTTCCATGCTCAAAGTCAAATCAAAATCAATAAATTTCAAACAAAACTCCGCCAGGACTGTTGTTGGTATGGACGGTACCCATTGTTTCGGACCAGCCGCGGAGTGTGATTGTTGGTGGAGGGGGAGTAAAAACTTTACCATTCTGTTTGGGAACCGCATATAATGTATGTAGCATGGAAGATAATGAGATCTCTTGGTTGTTATGTTGACAATGAAAGCATACCACTCCAAATTATATGCATCTCTGTTTCAAAAAGCTCAAGCTCTGGCACCTCTACAAATCCCTGCTTCCCTCTGTGAAGGGCCTATCTATTTACTTTTATTGTTGAGTCATCATCCTCTTATAAAAAGCACCAGTTATAGAGCACCACCGTCATTAGTATGCATTGTTATTACTCACTATTGAGTATGATTGTGACTGGATCTCTTTTACCATGAATTATAATGTCTAGTCAGTCCTTGATCTTCAGGGGTGCTCTGCATTTATGTTTTGTGGTCTCAGAAAGGGCTAGCGAGATACCATTTTTGTCATATTATATCATGATTGTTTTGAAAAAGTGTTTTCATCCAAGATTCATTATTATTGATGGCTTGTTGATTATGTCATTGATATGAGTAAGTGTGAGACCTAAATGTTATTGTGAATATGATTAGTTCATAATCTTTGCTAAAAACCTGAATGTTGGCTATACATATTTGCAACAACAAGATCAAACAGAGTTTGTAGAAGTTTTTATTTATCACTTTCAGTTTGTCAACTGAATTGCTTGAGGACAAGCAATGGGTTAAGCTTGGGGACTCGATACATCTTCACCGTATCTACTTTTCCAAACTCTTTTGCCCTTGTTTTGGACTCTAATTTGCATGATTTGAATGGCACTAACCCGGACTGACGCTATTTTAAACAGAATTGCCTTGAGGTTATTTTTGTGTAGAAATAAAAGTTCTTCGATTGACCTGAAAATTTACAGAGAATATTTTTGGAAAATATCAAAATATACTGGCGAAACAATCAACCAGAGGGGAACCACTAGGAGTCCACAAGGGTGGAGGGCGCCCCCTACCTTGCGCCACCTCCTGATCTTCACCGGGAGGGCTGATTTGGAGCCTGATTTGGGCTCCGGAGTGGGGGAATCGGCACCGTCGTAATCATCAACCATCCTCCATCACTAATTTCATGACGCTCACCGCCGTGCATGAGTAATTCCATCATAGGCTTGCTGGGCAGTGATGGGTTGGATGAGATTATCATGTAATCAAGTTAGTTTTGTTAGGGTTTAATCCCTAGTATCCACTATGTTCTGAGATTGATGTTGCTATGACTTTGCTATGCTTAATGCTTGTCACTAGGGCCCGAGTGCCATGATTTCATATATGAACCTATTATGTTTTCATGAATATATATGTGTTCTTGATCCTATCTTGCAAGTTGTAGACACCTACTACGATCTATGATCCGCATACCCCAAGGTGACAATAATTGGGATTCTTTCTGGTGATTACCATAGTTTGAGGAGTTCATGTATTCACTAAGTGTTAATGCTTTGGTCCGATTTTGTATTAAAAGGAGGCCTTAATATCCCTTAGTTTCCATTAGGACCCCGCTGCCACAGGAGGGTAGGAGAAAAGTTGTCATGCAAGTTTCTTTCCCATAAGCACGTATGGCTATATATGGAATACATGCCTACATTATATTGATGAATTGGAGCTAGTTCTGTGTCATCCTAGTTTATAACTATTGCATGATGAATGCCATCCAACATAATTGTCCATCACTGATCCATTGCCTACGAGCTTTTCACATATTGATCTCTGCCCAGTTACTTTGCCGTTACTACTGTTACAATCACTACAAAACTGCTACTGTTACTTTTCTTACCGTTACCGCTACTTCCATACTACTTTGCTACTAAATACTTTTCTACAAATTTTAAGTCTTTCAGGTGTGGTTGAATTGACAAATCAGCGGCTAATACTTGAGAATATTCTTTGGCTCCCCTTGCGTCGAATCAATAAATTTGGGTTGAATAATCTACCCTCAAAAACTGTTGCAATCCCCTATGCTTGTGGGTTATCAAGTAACATACCGATAGACAAAGGGAATTAGATATGTTGTCATAAAGGTTCAACCGATAAAAGATCTTCGAGGAATATGTAGGAATTAATATGGGCATCCAGGTCCTGCTATTGGTTATTGACCGAAAAGGTGTCTCGGTCATGACTACATAATTACTGAACCCGTAAGGTCGCGCGCTAAACGTTCATTGACGCTAGAGCAGTATTGCGATATTTGATGAGATGTAACAAAATGTTGTTCGGAGTCCCAGATGAGATTCCGGACTTCACGAGGAGTCTCGAAATGATCTAGAGGTAAATATTTATATATTGGAAGTCATATTTTGGGTTCCGGAAAAAGGTGCAGTTTTTTCGGTATTGTACCGGGAAGCTTCTAGAAGGTTCCGGAGGCTTCTTGAGGGGTCCGTAAGTCCACGAGTGGGTTCACCAAGACTCAAGGAGGAGAGTGTGTCTATGTACCCTCGTAGACCGTAAGCGGAAGCGTTAAGTAAAGCGGTTGATGTAGTCGAACTTCTTCATGCTCCAACCGATCAAGTACCAAATGTACGACACCTCCGCGTTCAGCACATGTTCATTTCGGTGACGTCCTCCGCCTTCTTGATCCAGCAAGACTGTCGGTGTCAAAACCGACAGATCTTGGGTAGGCGGTCCCAAGTTGTGTGTCTAAGGATCGATGGTAACAAGGGACAATTGGGACACGATGTTTACCCAGGTTTGGGCCCTCTTAAAGGAGGTAAAACCCTACGTCCTGCTTGATTGTATTCGATGTGTATAAGGGTTACAAGAGTTGATCTACCTCGAGATCGTAATGGCTAAACCCTAGCTATCTAGCCTATGATTATTCTGATAGCCTCTACGGACTAAACCCTCTGGTTTATATACACACCAGAGGGGCCTAGGGTTGTACAGAGTCGGCTTGCAGAGGAAGGAAACATTACACCCGGACACCAGCTTGCCATTCTACGCACATAGGAGTCCTACTTGGACATAGGGGATAGCCTTCTACTTTATCGTCATGACCCATCAGTCCGGCCCATATCGAATAGACCGGACACCTGAGGACTCCCTAATCCAGGACTCCCTCGGTAGCCTCTAAACCAGTCTTCGATGACGATGTGTTCGGCACGCGGATTATCTTCGACATTGCAAGGCGGGTTCCTTCTCCTGAATACTTTAAGTTAGCTTCCTACATAAAGGAACTGTGTCCAGCTCTGCATAATCAATACAAACCTTAGCCAGGAAGGCAAGACGTCAAAATAGGAACAATGTCTTTTACTGACAACTTTTTCAGTGAAGCGTCACACTTGACTCTTTAATATTCCGAACCATTTTCATGCCTCCTGCTTCGTGTTTCGAGGTCTAGCCTCCATTGGCATGTCCCATCAAAACAGAGATCATGCCCTCCCATTACGGGATTCCCATCAATATGATTTCGGTAAACCAACCGCACCTAATGCATGATCTCGTTGGGGACAGACGAGTTTTATGGCTTAAGAGGGGGATGCTATGTATTTTCACCGTCCATAAAAGGGTAAAGACCCCTCCTTTTTCTTCACGCCTTCTTCTAGCTTCCGTCTCCCAAACTCCAAGCTCCAGTGCCCGCAACTCCAATATCCTCCACCACTGCCACCCTCCCTAGTAATGGTCGGGTCTGGTTACAAGGGCAAGTGTGAGGCCTCCTCCAACATCAAAAAGGACATCAAGGATCTTCGGAGTGCGAGCTATCTGACCGCGGACATCGCGCATAGGATTCTAGAAAAAGATCAGGTCATTCCTACTCCAAGGCCTGGCGAAAGGGTCGTGTTCATCCCCCACTTCCTTCGGGGGCAAGGATTTCCCCTCCATCCCTTCGTCTGGAGTCTTATGTTTTACTACGGGCTAGATTCCCACGATCTAGCCCCAAATTCTTTTCTCCACATATCGGCTTTTATAGTCGTGCGTGAGGCTCTTCTTCGCATCCCCCCACACTTTGGCCTGTGGCTCAAGGTCTTCAATCTGAAGCCAAAGGTGGTTGACGGACAACATGCAAACTATGGCGGGGATATGGTAAGCAAGCTCCACAATGCCGTCCGGCCCAAAGGGGGATTCATAGAGATAGTCAAGGTATGGCAGCAGGAGTGGTTCTACATCACTGAACCCTGTGACGCCAACTGGGCGGCCATGCCTGACTTCAGATCCAGACCCCCCACGAGACTCACCTCATGGACCGCTAAGGGCCTTGATTGGTGATGTCGCTTGAAGCTACGTTGGTATTTTCCCAAAGAGGAAGGGATGATGCAGCACATCGGCTATAGGTATTTACCTCGGATATGAAACGAAGGTTATCGAACCAGTAGGAGAACCAAGCAACACAACGTAAACATCCCCTGCACACAAATAACAACACATCGCAACCCAACGTGTTAAAGGGGTTGTCAATCCCTTTCGGGTAACGGCGCTAGAAACGGCGTGTGACGGGAGATAAAGTTGTAAATATGAATAGATCGAACGCCAAATAAAATAAATTGCAACACGGTATTTTTGGGTTTTGGTTTAATAAATCTAAAAATAAAATCAAATAAAAAGGTAGATCGCAAAGGCAAATATATGAGAAAGAAGACCCGGGGGCCGTAGGTTTCACTAGTGGCTTCTCTCGAGAAAAATAGAAAATGGTGGGTAAACAAATTGCTGTTGGGCAATTGATAGAACCTCAAATAATTATGACGATATCCAGGCAATGAGCATTACATAGGAATCACGTCCAAGATTAGTAGACCGACTCCTGCCTGCATCTACTATTATTACTCCACACATCGACCGTTATCGAGCATGCATCTAGTGTATTAAGTTCATGGAAAAACGGAGTAATGCAATAAGAATGATGACATGATGTAGACAAGATCCGTTTATCCATATGGAGGTAGATATAGATCTCATCTTTTATCCTTAGTAGCAACAATACATACATGTCGGTTCCCTTTCTGTCACTGGGATCAAGCACCGTAAGATCGAACCCACTACCGGGAACCTCTTCCCATTGCAAGATAATATATCAAGTTGGCCAGACAAAACCCAAATATCAGAGGAGAAATACGAGGCTATAAGAGATCATGCATAAAAGAGATCAAAGAAACTCAAATACTTTCATGGATATAAAAAGATAGATCTGATCATAAACTCAAAGTTCATCAATCCCAACAAACACACTGCAAAATAGTTACACCATATGGATCTCCAAGAGACCATTGTATTGAGAATCAAGAGAGAGATGTGAAGCCATCTGTCGATGTCAAAACCGGCGAATCTCGGGTAGGGGATCCCGAACTATGCGTCTGGGATCGATGGTAACAGGAGACGGGGGAGACGATGTTTACCCAGGTTTGGGCCCTCTCTATGGAGGTAATGCCCTACATCCTGCTTGATTGATATTGATGAATACGAGTGTTACAAGAGTTGATCTACCACGAGATCGTAATGGCTAAACCCTAGAAGTCTAGCCTATATGGGTATGGTAATGAGTATATGTGGTGTCCTTTCCGGACTACCCCCTTCGGTTTATATAGACACTGAGGGGATCTAGGGTTTACATGGAGTCAGTTACATAAGAAGGAATCTTCGGTCGCAAAGCTTGCCGTCCACGCCAAGTAGAGTCCAATCCGGACACGGTGCAGTCTTCAGCCTTCATGTCTTCACAGCCTATTAGTCCGGCCCAAATGATAACAGGCCGGACGCCCGAGGACCCCTTAGTCCAGGACTCCCTCAGTAGCCCCTGAACCTAGCTTTCAATGACGAGGAGTCTGGCGTGCAGATTGTCTTCGGAATTTCAAGGCGGGTTCCCCTTTTCTACGAACTCCAAGATAGTCTTCGGATGTGAAGATAGTATCCGGACCTATCACATACACACACAACCGCATGGAGAATATATTTTTTCACACGAGTTATATCCACTGACAGCTTTTTACAACATGACATTACGTTTGTTCGGTCATAATTTTGAACTGCTTTTCATCTGCCGCTCCACGTCTTGAGACGCGGTTGCCATTGGCATTTCTTGTCAAAGCAGAGATCGTGTCCCCTTATCGCGGGATTCTCAAAGGCAGGCATGGGTAACCCAAATGTGCCGTTTATACAGCCCTTGGGAATAGGCGGGTTTTTAGGACGAGTGGGGAGGCGCTTGATATTCGCGTCCTTCATAAGGGGATAAGGACTCTCTCCCTTTACCCACACCCTTCTTCATCTTCAGTCCTTCCGTCCTCGAGCTCTAGCGCCCAAGCTTTTAGCTTTTCCTCATTTGAGAAGGCACTCCAATCATGTCCGGATCCAGAGCTGGAGGCAAGTGGATGGCCTCCTCCGTCAAGAAGGACATCACGGAGCTCCCGGAGGCCGGCTATCTCGCCAAGGAGATTGCTCAGTGACTCCTGGAAAAAGGGCAAATCATCCCTACCCCCGAGCCCCATGAGAGGGTTGTGTTTCTCACACACTTTGCCAGTGGGCTGGGATTCCCTCTTCATCCATTTGTCCGTGGATTGATGTTTTACTACGGGTTGGACTTCCATGATCTGGCCCCCAACTTTATCCTCAATATCTCCGCATTCATAGTTGTGTCCGAAGCCTTTCTCCGCATCCCACCTCACTTTGGCCTATGGCTGAAGACTTTTAATGTAAAGCCAAAGGTGGTGCGCGGCTAATAGGCCTAGTGCGGAGGTGCCATGGTGGGCAGGATGCCCAATACCACCTGGCTTGAAGGCTCCTTTGTAGAGACAGTTAAGGGATGGCAATCAGGGTGGTTCTATATCACCGAGCCGCGCGACGCCAATTGGGCGGCGGCTCCCAAATTCCGATCTGGAGTCCTGATGCGTCTGATCTCCTGGCAAGAGAAGGGCCTGACCTAGGGATCTTTGGAAGAGATCGCGGGGCTCCAAATGTGCCTCCAGAACATGACAACCCGGAAGATTAAGCTCATTGATGTGATCCAGGTCATGCTTGTACGCCGGATCCTTCCATGTCAGCGTCGGACCTGTTATTTGTGGGAGTTCGATTCGGCCGAGTACCAGACGCTCCTAAGGCTTTTCGGCACGATGCACGAAGATATCTTGAAGGTGCTCTTCAAGGGTAGCGAGACACCGCCGCCTTTCACCAAGGATAGCGGGCTCAACTCTAAGCGTCAGGCCAATTTGGTAAGCCATCAAGGTATAGTATTTAAGGACACACTTCGAGGAAGGATACTAAGCCTTATTGTCAATTTCTTTTTTCAGGCTTCGGTCGACCTAGCAAGACGGATTAATAGTCTGGCTCTGCTGCCCGAAGACGAAGAAACCCCACTCCTTACGAAGATGCTATTTCCGGCGCCTTACGACATGCCAGAGAAGAAGGTGAAAACCGTGGCCAAGGGGAACAGGAGTGGGCTTCGCCGAAGGAGCACCTTGGTCATCTTGTCTGACGATGAGACAGACCCCTCAGCCGCCGACGATGACGAGGAGGAGGGAGACGACTCCCCTCCTGCGAGAGGAAGGGAGAAACGGGAGGCCTCCACGAGTTTGGAGGCAGAGGCGCCCAAGAGGGGGAGAAGCTCCCTCACGGATAACTCCACGTGGGATGTTGATAGCAGTCCGGAGCGACCTCGTCGGACCAAGCCTCGGGCTGCCTCTTGAGTGATAACCCACAAGTATAGGGGATCACAATAGTTTTCGAGGGTAGAGTATTCAACCCAAATTTATTGATTCAACACAAGGGGAGCCAAAGAATATTGTCAAGTATTAGCAGCTGAGTTGTCAATTCAACTACACCTGGAAACTTAATATCTGCAGCAAAGTGTTTAGTAGCAAAGTAATATGATAGTAGTGGTAACGGTAGCAAAAGGTAATGATAGCAAAAGTAATGTTTTTGGTATTTTGTAGTGGTTGTAACAATAGCAACGGAAAAGTACATAAGCAAAGAACAATATATGGGAAGCTCGTAGGCAATGGATCGGTGATAGAGAATTATGCCGGATGCGGTTCATCATGTAACAGTCATAACATAGGGTGACACAGAACTAGCTCCAATTCATCAATGTAATCTAGGCATGTATTCCAAATATAGTCATATGTGCTTATGGAAAAGAACTTGCATGACATCTTTTGTCCTACCCTCCCGTGGCAGCGGGGTCCTAATGGAAACTAAGGGATATTAAGGCCTCCTTTTAATAGAGTACCGGACCAAAGCATTAACACATAGTGAATACATGAACTCCTCAAACTACGGTCATCACCGGGAGTGGTCCCGATTATTGTCACTTCGGGGTTGCCGGATCATAACACATAGTAGGTGACTATAGACTTGCAAGATAGGATCAAGAACTCTCATATATTGATGAAAACATAATAGGTTCAGATCTGAAATCATGGCACTCGGGCCCTAGTGACAAGCATTAAGCATAGCAAAGTCATAGCAACATCAATCTCAGAACATAGTGGATACTAGGGATCAAACCCTAACAAAACTAGCTCGATTACATGATAAATCTCAACCAACCCATCACCGTCCAGCAAGCCTACAATGGAATTACTCACGCACGGCGGTGAGCATCATGAAATTGGTGATGGAGGAAGGTTGATGATGACGATGGCGACGGATTCCCCTCTCCGGAGCCCCGAACGGACTCCAGATAAGCCCTCCCGAGAGGTTTTAGGGCTTGGCGGCGGCTCCGTATCGTAAAACGCAATGAATCCTTCTCTCTGATTTTTTTCTCCCCGAAAGCAAATATATAGAGTTGGAGTTGAGGTCGGAGGAGCTCCAGGGGGCCCACGAGGTAGAGGGGCGTGCCCAGGGGGGCAGGCGCGCCCCCACCCTCGTGGCTAGGGTGTGGGCCCCCTGGTCTTGATCTTTTGCCAGTATTTTTTATTATTTCCAAAAAGACGCTTCGTGGAGTTTCAAGTCATTCCGAGAACTTTTGTTTCTGCACATAAATAACACCATGGCAATTCTGCTGAAAACAACGTCAGTCCGGGTTAGTTCCATTCAAATCATGCAAGTTAGAGTCCGAAACAAGGGCAAAAGTGTTTGGAAAAGTAGATACGACGGAGACGTATCAACTCCCCCAAGCTTAAACCTTTGCTTGTCCTGAAGCAATTCAGTTGACAAACTGAAAGTATTAAAGAAAAACTTTTAAAAACTCTGTTTGCTCTTGTTGTTGTAAATATGTAAAGCCAACATTCAAGTTTTCAGCAAAGATTATGAACTAACCATATTCAAAATAACGCTTAGGTCTCATGTTTACTCATATCAATGGCATAATCAACTAGCGAGCAATAATAATAAATCTCGGATGATAGTACTTTCTCAAAACAATCATAATATGATATAACAAGATGGTATCTCGCTAGCCCTTTCTGAGACCGCAAAACATAAATGCAGAGCACCTTTAAAGATCAAGGACTGACTAGACATTGTAATTCATGGTAAAAGAGATCCAGTCAAGTCATACTCAATGTAAACTAACAGTAATGAATGCAAATAACAGCGGTGCTCTCCAACTGGTGCTTTTTAATAAGAGGATGATGACTCAACATGAAAGTAAATAGATAGGCCCTTCATAGAGGGAAGCAGGGATTTGTAGAGGTGCCAGAGCTCGGTTTTGAAATAGAGGTGAATAATATTTTGAGCGGTATACTTTCATTGTCAACATAACAACCAAGAGATGGCGATATCTTGCATGCTACACACATTATAGGCGGTTCCCAAACAAAATGGTAAAGTTTATACTCCCCCTTCCACCAACAAGCATCAATCCATGGCTTGCTCGAAACAACGAGTGCCTCCAACTAACAAGAGTCCCGGGGGGAGTTTTGTTTGCAATTATTTTGATTTAGTTTGCATAAAGCATGGGACTAGGCATCTCGGTGACCAACCACTTTCTCGTGAGTGAGGAGCGGAGTCCACTCCTCTTGAGAATAACCCGCCTAACATGGAAGATATGGACAGCCCTAGTTGATACATGAGCTATTCGAGCATACAAAATAGCATATTTATTTGAAGGTTTAGAGTTTGGCACATGCAAATTTACTTGGAACGGCAGGTAGATACTGTATATAGGTAGGTATGGTGGACTCATATGGAATAACTTTGGGGTTTATGGAGTTGGATGCACAAGCAGTATTCCCGCTTAGTACAGGTGAAGGCTAGAAAAAGACTGGGAAGCTACCAGCTAGGGAGCGACAATAGTCATGAACATGCATTAAAATTAATCAACAACGAATGCAAGCATGAGTAGGATATAATGCACCATGTACATAAATATCGTAGAGGCTATGTTGATTTTGTTTCAACTACATGCGTAAACATGTGCCAAGTCAAGACACTCGAATCGCTCAAAAGAGGATACCACCCTATCATACCACATCACAACCATTTTAATAGCATGTTGGCACGCAAGGTAAACCATTATAAGCTCCTAGATAATTAAGCATGGCACAAGAAACTATGATCTCTAGTTGTCATTGCAAACATGTTTATTCATAATAGGTTGAATCAGGAACGATGAACTAATCATATTTACAAAAACAAGATAGGTCGAGTTCATACCAGCTTTTCTCATCTCAGTCAGTCCATCATATATCGTCATAATTGCCTTTCACTTGCACGACCGAATGATGTGAATAATATTAAGAGTGCACGTGCACTGAACTAAGCTAGAATCTGTGAGCATTCAATAAACAGGAGAAGACAAGGAAATATGGGATCTTGGTTAAATCAACAATAATGCATATAAGAGCCACTTCAACAATTTAATCATGGTCTTCTCCTATCGACCCCCAAAGAAAAGAAAAGAAATAAAACTATTTACACGGGAAAGCTCCCAACAAGCAAAAGAAGAACAGGAAATCTTTTTGGGTTTTCTTTTTTTAGTTACTACTATAAGCATGGAAATTAAAACTAGCTAAAAGCTACAACTCATTTTTTTTCTTAAAGTTTACTAAACACACAAGAAGAATGCATAAAAAGGAAACAAACTAGCATGGATGATACAATGAGAAAGTATGAGCACCGACATCTAGCAATGAGTGTGTGTGAACATGAATGTAATGTCGGTGGGAAATACGTACTCCCCCAAGCTTAGGCTTTTGGCCTAAGTTGGTTTATTGCCACGGATGGCCTGGCGGATATCCATAGTTGTAGCTGGGGTCATGCTGCGATGCAGCGGCTATTGCCTCCTGAGCTGCGGCGTGGCGGCGAGCTTCCTCTGCCCTCCTCTCGTACTCATATGCCTCCTCTCTGGTAATAAAATGTCTTCCTTTTGCTTGATAATCAAAGAAGGCAGGAGCAGGGAGAGTAATACGGACAGCACAATGTCTGTCAAAGATTAAGCGATACTGGAGAGGTGATTCATTCCTCTCGACAAACTAGTGGTGAACCATAGCATTAAAGTCTAGGTAAGCAGGAGGCAATTCAATATCATTATTACGTATGGTTACACCAAGAAAATCAGCTAAGCGGGTTGCATAAATTCCTCCAAAGAAATCTCCATTAAATCTATTATGATGCAACCTACGTGCAACAATGGCTCCCAAATTATAAGATTTGTCTCCTAACACAGCACTCCTAAGAATACTGAGGTCAGGGACACACATATGACATGCTTCATATTTACCATTTATGCACCTACCTATGAAGAGAGCAAAATAATGTATAGCAGAAAAATGAATGCTTCCTATGGTAGCTTGTGCTATGTCTCTAGATTCCCCCACAGTTATAGTAGCAAGAAAATTTCTAAATTCAGATTTGCAGGGTTCACTAGCACTACCCCATTGTGGAAGTTTGCAAGCAGTGGTAAAATACTCTAAGTCCATAGTATAAGATTTTTCATAAAGATCAAATAGGACAGTTGGAGAATTACGTGAAGATGAAAATTCAAACCTCCTCACAAAGGAACTAGTGAGATAGTGGTACTGGCGGCACTTTTCTTCCTCGAAGCTCACAAGATCAGCGTTATGCAAATATGTGTTAAATTCTTCCTTAATTCCTGCTCGATCCATAGAGTTTTCCGAAGGCCATTCACAAGGTCGCACTGGAGCGTCCCTTGATGGCTCATCGTCAGCATCATGCATTGCAAGCATGGGTCCTTGCTTCCTTCAAGAACCACCTTGGTACATTTTCCTAAACATATTTCTTCCTCTGAAAAATTTCTGAAATTTTTAGTAACTCCAAATAAAAGTGAACCAAGCTCAACAAAATTGGTAGCAACAACTCCTACAAGTGCCTAGAGCCTATATCATGCATTAGAACTACTTGGAACCATATAAATTTGTCATGCAAGCTCCAGAACATGGTTACCTAGGTAGCACAAATTTGCAATGAATAGAGCACGAGAACAAAAACTAATTGGACCAATGGAGGAGTCACATACCAAGGAACAATCCCCCCAAGCAGTTTTGTGAGAGGTGCTTTGAGCAAGGAGATCGAAAATGGCAGCAAAATGAGCTTGGACTCGGGTTTGAGCTGGATGGTGATTTTTTTGGGAGGAAGAAGAAGTGTGTGGTTGCAGGAATAAGTGGAGGGGAGCCACCGTGGGCCCACGAGGCAGGGGGCACGCCCTATAGGGGTGGGCGCGCCCTGGACCCTCGTGGCCAGGTGCTTGCTCCCCCTGCTGTGTTCTCAATGCTAGATATTCTCAAATATTCTAGAAAAAATCATATTTCAATTTCAGGGTATTTGGAGAACTTTTATTTTCGAGGTATTTTTATATTGCACGGGTAAATCAGAATACAGACAGGAAAATACTATTTTTACTTTATTTTAACTAAATAACAGAAAGTAGAGAGAGAGTACAGAAGGTTGTGCCTTCTAGTTTCATCCATCTCATGCTCATCAAAAGGAATCCACTAACAAGGTTGATCAAGTCTTGTTGATGAACTCATTCCGAATAACATGGAACCGAAGAAATTTCGAATAACACTATGTTACCTCAACGGGGATATGCACATCCCCAATAATAAGGATATCATATTTATTTTTGACAGTGGGTAGAGGAAATTCAAAACCTCCAATAATAATCGATGGAATTTTTCCAATAGAGTTGATACTATGAACTTGAGGTTGTTTCCTCGGAAAGTGTACCGTATGCTCATTACCATTGACATGAAAAGTGACATTGCCTTTGTTGCAATCAATGACAACGCCTGCAGTATTCAAAAAGGTCTTCCAAGAATAATAGACATACTATCGTCCTCGGGAATATCGAGAATAACAAAGTCCATTAAAATAGTAACATTTGCAACTACAACAGGCACATCCTCACAAATACCAACAGGTATAGCAGTTGATTTATCAGCCATTTGCAAAGATATTTCAGTAGGTGTCAACTTATTCAAATCAAGTCTATGATATAAAGAGAGAGGCATAACACTAACACCGGCTCCAAGATCACATAAAGCAGTTTTAACATAATTTCTTTTAATGGAGCATGGTATAGTGGGTACTCCTGGATCTCCAAGTTTCTTTGGTATTCCACCCTTAAAAGTATAATTAGCACGCATGGTGGAAATTTTGGCTTCCGATATCTTCCTTTTATTAGTGACAGTGTCTTTCATGTACTTAGCATAAGGATTCATTTTAAGCATATCAGTTAATCGCATACACAAAAAGATAGGTTTAATCATTTTAGCAAAGCGCTCAAAATCATCATCATCCTTTTTCTTGGATGGTTTGTGAGGAAACGACATGGGTTTCTGAACCCAAGGCTCTCTTTCCTTTCTGTGTTTCCTAGCAACAAAGTCTTCCTTATCATAATGTTGATTCTTTGATTGTGGGTTATCAAGATCAACAGCAGGTTCAATTTCTATATCATTATCATTACTAGGTTGAGCATCATTATGAACATTATCATTAACATTATCACTAGTTTCAGGTTCATGACCAGATTGTTGTCATGACCGGGTTTTCCGGGTATAAATTTCCAGAAAAAGACCGTCGTGCTCATCAGCCCCAGGATTACTGTTAGCTGATGAGGCTCCAACTTGATACAGAAATTCCAAGCAAATTACAAAATATGTAGTACAAGACCATTCTGGCGTGTGAGTACAACAAAAGGTTTCTGGTGGTTGATGACGGAAGAGGTTTGTGGATCGTCAGCATATAGGGGACTCCATTTCCCCCAGGAACAGCTGACGAGGTTAACTCCTATCTTCACGAGGCTGCTATCACCATTGCTTAGTTTCCGGGGCTGTCATCGCGTCGCTCCTCTCTGAGCAAGAAAATCTGGCCAAGACAATAGCCAGGGACAAGCCAGTGAGTACTTTGAATGTACTCACAAACATTAAGGACACAGGTATAATATAATTGATAATCATGCACTGAAGAATTTCATGATCACATCGTCAGTCATAAATAAAACATCTTTTATGCATGCAAGCAGGTTATTTTCATACAACAGGAATAAGCAGTAATAGAGTGGGAATATAATGCCGCAGTCAGGCGTCTGAGCGACACCACATAAAGGGCTTTAAAAGAAATGCCACAGTCGGGCGTCTGAGCGACACCACATAAAGGACTTTAAAAGAAATGCCACAGTCGGGCGTCTGAGCGACACCACATAAAGGGCTTGAAAAAAAATGCCACAGCCGGGCGTCTGAGCGACACCACATAAAGGGCTTTAAAAGAAATGCCACAATCGGGCGTCTGAGCGACACCACAAAAAGGGCTTTCAAAGAAATGCCACCATCGGGCATCTGAGCGACACCACATAAAGGGCTTTAAAAGAAATGCCACAGTCGGGCGTCTGAGCGACACCACATAAAGGGCTTTAAAAGAAATGCCACTAGTCGGGCGTCTGAGCGACACCACATAAAGGGCTTATAAGATAAATAATCCCAATGAATATCCAGGAGGTAGAACCATCCCAGGGGTACTCAATAATACAAACAATGCAACGAGTTAGTCCATTACAAAATAATAATCATGGTCGTCACAAGTAACCAGTTGGTATCCAAGTTTGTTTAACAATATTTCACCTCCGAAGACTGACACTAAGACCAACACTTGACCCATCCCAGACTGTAATCCTTAACCATGGACACGGCTATTCGAATAGGTTTTAATCTCTGCAGAGGGTGTACTCTTTACCCACGAGTAACGGATTCCTTTAGTCCATCGAGACTAATTCCGTCTATGGTCTTTTAGTTGAAAACACGCCTAACTTGCACACACCAGCTTAACTCATCGGTGTCTGGAATCACCCACGACACTTGTTAAGCAAAACTCTAAGTGGGGAGGCTACAACCTCGCGTAGCATGGGATCAAATTTATATTGCGCGCTCTAAGGGGTGGCCTCCCCTCTCGGTCCCAACCGGAAACACCCATGCCCCCGGACCAGGTGGCCTGCCTACCAGCTACAACCGGTATCTTCCACCATGGCCTCTCTGTACAGTGTGTGCTTGAAAGGGGTTGACGACTTACTGAACCATACCCTACCTGCGGCAGGGACAAGTGGTAGTACATAGCAAGTATGGGGGTTACTGGAACAAGACTCGGTCTACGGTCGACTCAGGAGGTTTATAAATTCCCTGCATGACATGTATAACAAATATAATTCAACCAACATAATCACCACTCAATATACCTTACCATGCCATACCGGACATAACCGTCCTGACGGGGACCGGCGACAAGCTCACTCCTACCCAAGGCAGAGGCTTTCCCGGATTCCTTTCCGGCATGCATGCAAGGTACATGAGGATGATTACCATCACAAGTATATTCATTTCCAACAGCAAGGAAATCACTAATATGCATTCAAGCAAATGATCATATCACATGAAATAACAAGTTCTCCGATATAAGGTGGTGTTATAAACGTGTCAACTAACGCACCAAAAATATTATTCCGGGGTTCAGAATGCTTTCCTTCATGGTGTGGAGAGGTGGGGGGTGCTCTCCAAAATTTTTGAAAGCTTCCTTCTCTCCCAAAAATCCTATTTCCAAAAATATGCAAATAACACATATTTCAAAAACAGTACAAAAAAGTTGTTTGGAAAATTTTCAAATAAATCTTAAAATAAACTAGACAGAATTTGAGAGATGTAGGAAAAAGAATCAATTCATTTGGAGTTATATTTAAAAAGTTATAGACAGTCAAAGCTGTGGTCAAAATCTGTTTTTAATAAAATCAGGAAAAAGAAAATGTTTCAACAGAGATTACGCCTTCGGGCAGAGAAAACGTACTACGGGTTTTACGCCTCCACTTACTCCAGCGTGGACGGCGCGTGGGTCACTGACAGTGGGCCCGCCTGGCCCACCGGTCAGGTTTGACTGGTCCACGCGCGCGTCGTCTCCCCCTGACCGAACAGAGGCGGAGCTCCGGTGAGGCTCGCCGGCGAATGGCGGCGTCCCTCGGTGATCTGAGTGCATGGGCGTGCTCAGGAGGCCGAGACGAACTCGGGGGTACTCGCTATGGTCGCCGACGTGGACGGAGTTGCCGGCGACGAGCTTAGCGGCGGAGATGGCTTCGGGGGCGAAGTGAGTTTGGGGCTGCGGTGGTTCCCGATCAAAATCGAGCAGGGGAACGAGTTCACGGGAGGATGAGAAGGTTCCTGGTGAAGAGAACGGAGAGGGGGAGGCCCTGGTGGTGCCGGAATGGCCGGGGCAGTGGCGGCGGCTGCGGTTGCCGGAGATGGGGAAGGAGACCTCCCCGGGTCGATTGGCGGCCAAAGGGGGTACTAGGGAGATGGCTTGGGACTTCCTGCGTGCGGAGACGAGCTCGGGGCTCCTTAAATGGGCGAGCCAAGGCGGTTCCGCGGCGGCCGCGGATAAGGTCGCCGGCGACCGCCATTCTGTAGCTAGGGCGTCGTGGCGGCAACGAGCGCTAGTGGACACACTCGTGGATGAGCTCGCGCTGTTCCAGGGGCCAGGTGGCGAGCGGGAGAGGCTCGGGCGGCGCCGACATGAGCAGGGGCTGTCGGGCGGCCGCGGTGGCTAGCTCTTGGCCTGTCGGGGAGCGACGAGGGGCGGCTTGGCGTGAAGCGGTGAGGAGGGACGTGCGTGGCGTGGTTCTGCAGTGGGGGCAAGCTAGGGGCGCGACGCGTTGGCTCGAGCGCGGCACGTGCAAAACGCGTGCTCTGCTCGCGCTCCGGGCATGCACGGGACGTGCTTGACGTAATGCCAGAGCATGCTAGAGGTCGCGGTTGAGGCTGGGAAGAAACAGGGCTAGGTTAGAGTTAGTTAGAGGGTGAATGGACATGGTGGTTAGGTCAGGTGGCCAAGTTCAAAATGTAAACTTGAATCCATGCCGAATCTGGCTATGCACACAGGGTGTTTGTCAAAATGCCACAGGCACCTAGGCTTTTCTTGGGGTGGCCAAAACTTCCAGATTGGGGTCTCTTTAGATGTACAAGAGGGTGGTGAGGTTAGTTTGCCAAAAGCAGAAACTTGTTAGTGCAAGTTTTGCAAAACTTTAAATCTGGACAGGAGATAAATGGCATTATTTCATGAACTAAAAATGATCCAATAAGTGCATGCTCCTGGATTTAGGGGTTTGGTAGGGCTGTCTACAAGTAGGAGAAAGCACAAGATCATTGGAGCAAAAATAAATAGGGTTGCAGTAGAAATCACAAGGCTGGACCAGAATGGAAAAGAGGTTGATTCACTCAAAATTTTCAAATAACATCACTGGGTTTTTGCATAATGTTGAATCATATGCTACTACCAACGTCCCAAAATTTTGGTGGAGGCCAGAAAGAAATATTTAAATGGGTTGTAGTGCAAAATTGCACTCTGGACCAGAGAAGGAAAATTGATGCAGAGCTCAAAATATTACATGAATAAAAGATATTTTTGTATAGAAGTGATTTAAAAACATCACATGACATCTCCAAATTTTGGTTAGAATTTTAGGTGAATTTATCAAATGGTTGTAGTTCAATTATGGCCATATAACCTTGGAAAAACCATTTTTCAAGAAAATAAAGATCAAGCAATTTAATTAGGTAATTAGTTATACTGATAAAAGAAAAGTTTTTCTTGAGAGGTTAAATAAGTCCAATAACATATTTGAAAGGTTTTCACTTTGAGGAAAAACTCCATAATAACAAGGGAGAAAATGGTTCAAAAATCAAAAGGGAGCCCAGAAAATAAAAGTTTTAATTTCCTGGCAAAGATTTTAATGTATAAAACAAGGCCAAAATTTTGGGGTGTCACAACACTACCCCCCTTAAGAAAAATCTCGTCCTCGAGATTTGTTAAAAGCTGTTTTAAGAAAAACTATAAGCAGTAAAAATGTGGCTACAGTGAGAGGGCAATAAGTGGTGAAAAACCACAGTGTGAATACTGGTGCTGCGTGGAAAAATCTACGGTTCGGGACAAAAACGTGAGATTTCTACGCCGGATATAAATTTAGAATAACTTCTAAATTTAAATATACGCTGGTCGTACCTGAGAGCACAGTGCTCTCTCTGGCCGACAGGTGGACCCGGGGCCCACTGTCAGCCTCTTCTTCTCCCTATGGTTCTCTCTTCTTCTTCTCTCCCGCGCGCTTTCTCCACCGGCGACGCCTAGCGCGTAGGGCATCTAGGCCGTACCGTGGTAGTGCGCGGCGTGCTAGCTGCCGGTGCAGCATGCACTCACCTCGCGGGCCAGCGTGCTGTTAGCACTGCTCGCGGATTCGTCTCTGAACACCGGCGATCGGCGACGAGCGGCGTTGGTGGTCTTCGCCCACCGTACACCGAGCTCGAGCTATAAAACGGCCGGGGTGCCCCTCTCTTCTTCCTCGCACCTGGCCTCATTTCTCCTCCTTCTTCCTCCATTACTGCTTACAAAAGCTCGGGTTAGGCTCTAATGGCAGAGGCGATGCCGGACTGGTTTGCGATCCTGATATGCGGAGGGCTGGCGACACTGCTGGGGCTCTCCGTGCTCCTGTGCGCGATGATCCTCGACGATTGTCGCGGCGCTGCTGCTCGGGTGTTGGCTCTCCGCGGTGGTGGTGATCACGAGGAGTAGATGGGGTGTGCCGGGTGCTAACCGTTGTTAGGGGGTGATTAGCTGGATGCAACACCGTTGCAAAGTTTTGCAAACAGTGTATGAGTCCGAATGATAATGGTTGTGAGGGTGGTGCACAAGGTGAGAGGTGCTTGGCAAGGTTACGCGGTGGCCTTTTATAGCATTCGGAGCTGGGTCATTTTTACCGAGGTGAATGGTAAAGAAAATTTTCAGCTCTGTTCCAAGGGTCGGGGTCAAGCCACAGATTCACACATTTCACTATAGTGATGTGTTACTGTGGGGTTGACGGGGTGATTTTTTTGGTAACTGTGTCCGGGATAGAAATCTTATACTGCATACTGGCGTATCCAGGCAAGGCTACTATTAAAACAGAGGCACGACAACAGGCGGCATTTAATTACAAGGCCACACGATTACAAAGCGAGGGTACACTGGGACTCGATATGACTCGGGTGACTTAGTCTACCTCGTTTACATCCAAGCGGGCGTGCCTTGAGGCTCCTCCACGGGTCTCGTCGTCGGAATTAGCTGGCGTGGGTTGAGGGGCTGCAGGCTCGGGGTAGCGATGAGGACCATCTCGGGGATTGTTGGCCATAATCCCGTTGGAGTGTGCTCCCAATATGCGACGAAGCACCTCTGGGGTTATCGCAGCACCTTGGCCAATGGCTGGGGCAGACCTTAGGGACTCGATCGGGTGTCCAAACAGCACGACTGGGTTGTCGGCGTTGGGCTCGTTCTCTTCTCTCGCCGGGGCTCGACGAACCAGCTCTCCACGAGCTGCGATTAGATCAATAGTGATTTGATCGCACAGTTCCTCTAGTGCACTTACATAGCGCACTAGGTGCAACAATGCAGGATCTGTCTCGTGATCTCCGTTGGCAACTTGGGGTGGTCTACCATACCCTTCACGTCTGGGGTAGTAGTGGAACGAGCGACAGTTAACTCTGGGCGACAAGTGCCGGAGATGAACTATAGCCTCTCGAGCTGCTAGTTGGATGGCTTGATGTTCAAAGGAAGTCGTCCTTCCGGTGAACCTGTAGGGGCGTTCGGGCTCTAGACCCCTACCGTAGATGTATACAGTGGCCCAGAATTGACGGTTCTCACCGCTCATGGGTCCTTGGTACACAACATATTCTGGGGGCTCTTCTAACGCATAGGCACGACGGGTGAGGTTTGCGAGTATGGTCACAAAGCCTCCAAGGTTGGTTGCTGTGGTCTCATTGTGCACGACAGGGCCAGGCATTGTAGCTTGGTTTGGGGTAGAGGTTATGCTGTGCTGTGTTGGGGCTAGCGTGCCCCTTTTTATAACCTTGGAAAAACCATTTTTCAAGAAAATAAAGATCAAGAAATTTAATTAGGTAATTAGTTATACTGATAAAAGAAAAGTTTTTCTTGAGAGGTTAAATAAGTCCAATAACATATTTGAAAGGTTTTCACTTTGAGGAAAAACTCCATAATAACAAGGGAGAAAATGGTTCAAAAATCAAAAGGGAGCCCAGAAAATAAAAGTTTTAATTTCCTGGCAAAGATTTTAATGTATAAAACAAGGCCAAAATTTTGGGGTGTCACAATTGTGTTTCAGCATCAGAAATAGAAATATCATTTGCATTCTCAGGTGTTTCAGCAATAGGTTCACTAGAAGCATGCAAAGTCCTATCATTTTTCTTTTTCTTCCTTTTAGAAGGACTAGGTGCATCTATATTATTTCTCTGAGAATCTTGCTCAATTCTCTTATGGCGGCCTTCAGGATACAGAGGTCCCTGAGTCATTCTACCAGTTCTAGTAGTCACTCTAACAGCATAATCATTATTCTTACTATTCAATTCATTGAGCAAATCATTTTGAGCCTTAAGTACTTGTTCTACTTGAGTGGTAACCATAGAAGCATGTTTACTAATAAGTTTAAGTTCACCTTTGACATTATCCATATAATCACCCAAGTGTTCAAGCATATTTGAATTGTATTTCAATTGTCTACCAAAATAAGCATTAAAATCTTCTTGCTTCACCATAAAATTATCAAACTCATCTAAGCATTGGCTAGCAAACTTAGTAAGAGGGATTTCAGCTTTATCATATCTATAGAGAGAGTTTACCTTTACTACCTGTGTCGGGTTATCAAGACCATGTATTTCTTCAATAGGTAATGGATTAAGATCATATGTTTCTTCAACAGGCGGTAAATTAAGACCGTGTATTTCTTCAATACGAGGTAAATTCTTAACATCTTCAGCTTTAATACCTTTTTCTTTCATAGATTTCTTTGCCTCTTGCATATCTTCAGGACTGAGAAATAGAACACCTCTTTTCTTCAGAGTTGTTTTAGGAATAGGCTCAGGAGCTGGCTCATGAAGTGTCCAATTATTTTCATTTGTCAACATATTATTCAATAGAATTTCATCTTCATCCGGTGTTCTTTCCCTGAAAACAGAACCAACACAACTATCCAGGTAATCTCTGGAAGCATCGGTTAGTCCATTATAAAAGATATCAAGTATTTCATTTTTCTTAAGAGGATGATCAGGCAAAGCATTAAGTAACTTGAGAAGCCTCCCCCAAGATTGTGGGAGACTCTCTTCGTCAATTTGCACAAAATTATATATATCCCTCAAAGCAGCTTGTTTCTTATGAGCAGGGAAATATTTAGCAGAGAAGTAATAAATCATATCCTGGGGACTACGCACACAACCAGGATCCAGAGAATTAAACCATATCTTAGCATCACCCTTTAATGAGAACGGAAATATTTTAAGGATATAAAGGTAGCGAGATTTCTCATCATTAGTGAACGGGGTGTCTATATCATTTAATTTAGTAAGATGTGCCACAACAGTTTCAGATTCATAGCCATGAAAAGGATCAGATTCAACCAAAGTAATTATATCAGGATCAACAAAGAATTCATAATCCTTATCAGTAACACAGATAGGTGAAGTAGCAAAAGCAGGGTCAGGTTTCATTCTAGCATTAAGAGATTGCTGCTTCCATTTAGCTAATAACCTCTTGAGCTCATATCTATCTTTGCAAGCTAAAATAGCTATAGCAGCTTCTTTTTCCAAAACATAACCCTCAGGAACAAAAGGCGATTCATATTTATTAGGGGAAGAGTCTTCATCATCACTTTGCTCAATATTATCAGTTTCAATAATTTCATTCTCTCTAACCCTAGCAAGTTGTTCATCAAGAAATTCACCAAGTGGCACAGTAGTATCAAGCATAGAAGTAGTTTCATCATAAGTATCATGCATAGCAGAAGTGGCATCATCAATAACATGCGACATATCAGAACGAATAGCAGAAGCAGGTTTAGGTGTCGCAAGGTTACTCAAAACAGAAGGTGAATCAAGTGCAGAGCTAGATGGCAGTTCCTTACCTCCACTCGTAGTTGAGGGATAAATCTTGGTTTTTGGATCTCTCAAGTTCTTCATAATGATAAGCAGATATAAATCCCAAGTGACTCAAAGAATAGAGCTATGCTCCCAAGCAACGGTGCTAGAAAATAGTCTTGATAACCCACAAGTATAGGGGATCGCAAAAGTTTTCGAGGGTATAGTATTCAACCCAAATTTATTGATTCGACACAAGGGGAGCCAAAGAATATTCTCAAGTATTAGCAGCTGAGTTGTCAATTCAACCACACCTGGAAACTTAATATCTGCAGCAAAGTGTTTAGTAGCAAAGTAATATGATAGTAGTGGTAACAGTAGCAAAAGGTAATGATAGCAAAAGTAATGTTTTTGGTATTTTGTAGTGGTTGTAACAACAGCAATGGAAAAGTAAATAAGGAAAGAACAATATATGGGAAGCTCGTAGGCAATGGATCGGTGATAGAGAATTATGCCGGATGCGGTTCATCATGTAACAGTCATAACATAGGGTGACACAGAACTAGCTCCAATTCATCAATGTAATGTAGGCATGTATTCCGAATATAGTCATACATGCTTATGGAAAAGAACTTGCATGGCATCTTTTGTCCTACCCTCCCGTGGCAGCGGGGTTCTAATGGAAACTAAGGGATATTAAGGCCTCCTTTTAATAGAGTACCAGACCAAAGCATTAACACATAGTGAATACATGAACTCCTCGAACTATGGTCATCACCGGGAGTGGTCCCGATTATTGTCACTTCGGGGTTGGCGGATCATAGCACATAGTAGGTGACTATAGACTTGCAAGATAGGATCAAGAACTCTCATATATTGATGAAAACATAATAGGTTCAGATCTGAAATCATGGCACTCGGGCCCTAGTGACAAGCATTAAGCATAGCAAAGTCATAGCAACATCAATATCAGAACATAGTGGATACTAGGGATCAAACCCTAACAAACTAACTCGATTACATGATAAATCTCATCCAACCCATCACCATCCAGCAAGCCTACGATGGAATTACTCACACACGGCGGTGAGCATCATGAAATTGGTGATGGAGGAAGGTTGATGTTGACGATGGTGATGGATTCTCCTCTTTGGAGCCCCGAACGGACTCCAGATCAGCCCTGCCGAGAGGTTTTAGGGCTTGGCGGTGGCTCCGTATCGTAAAACGCGATGAATCCTTATCTCGGATTTTTTCTCCCCGAAAGCAAATATATAGAGTTGGAGTTGAGGTCGGAGGAGCTCCAGGGGGGCCACGAGGTAGGGGGCGCGCCCACGGGGCAGGCGCGCCCCCACCCTCGTGGCTAGGGTGTGCCCCCTAGTCTTGATCTTTTGCTAGTATTTTTTATTATTTCCAAAAATACACCTCGCGGAGTTTCAGGTCATTCCGAGAACTTTTGTTTCTGCACATAACACCATGGCAATTCTGCTGAAAACAGCGTCAGTCCGGGTTAGTTCCATTCAAATCATGCAAGTTAGAGTCCAAAACAAGGGCAAAAGTGTTTGGAGAAGTATATACGACGGAGACGTATCAGTGAGTACCAGAATCAAAAACATCTGGCCTTCTCGGTTTGTAATATTAACACATCTTAAACCTTGTCATTGCAGTCCGGCACGCGATGGCTCCCCGCGATCCTCGACAGAGGATTCGTTGGACTCGAAGGAGATGGCTAGCATGTCTCCGCCACCTGCTCATTCCATCTCACCCAAGGGTGATGATGAGGTGTTGTCCAAAAAGATTTCCCAGGCCGGGGGAGATTCCGGAGACCATTGGGGCGACATCCCAGGATGACTCCTCGGCCGCCGAACATACGGGGGAAAAAAGTCCCCACGGGGACTGGTGACGGGGCCTGAGTTCCCTTCGGGCCTCAGCTGGATGCCATTCCGGAGATCTACATGGCTCCGGGGTCTAGCGAACGGCATTCCCCCCAAGGAGGGAATGTGCATGTTCCACCGGTGACCTCTGTCCAACTAGAGGCACCGGATAATCTGCTGGAGGCGCTACGAGGCGCCTCTATCATGGATGAGCATCGTGTCCTTATGGACATGATAATAGAGAAGGTTCAGTTTGTCAAAAGCGGACTGACCTAAGCCTGCACCAGCCTTCTAACAGGCTTTGAGGTGAATAATGTGATTGTAGGAAAAATGTCACCGTATAGACAGTAGCCCCTGATGCTCTGTTTGGTGTTTGGGAGGAAAAGGCAAATAGAGGATCGAGAATGAATATCGCAGGAGTCTAACATAAGTTGTCTATGTGAATAAGCAGGTGTCGCTGCAGGCTGCCACTGCTCATGCTGCGGAAGTTTTCGGACTGAAGCGGACACTGGAGCGGGCCGAGGATGAGCTCGACCTCATTAAGAAGCAGCTAGAAGATAGCCAAGGTATGCAGTAACCCGTGGGTATATTGCAGACTAAGACATAGCCTAGTGGTGGGAAGGGGCTGATGCCTTCCCACCCACCCAGGTTCAAGGCATGGTACTTGCAATTTGAGTTTGTTGCACCAATTATACTGTAGGGGGTTCCCTTACAGTCTTTCTCTCAAAAAAAACCGTGGGTATATTACAAAAAATGAGTAGTCCAGCCGGACTAAAGTGTCATAAACTTTATTAGTGGCTGCGACCGAGGTGGCGGCCCTTAAGAAGGCATTGGCCGAGGCCGAGGACAAAGCGGCCAAGGAACGCACCGCACGCGAGAAGCACGAGGCCCAGGTTGGCGAGGCGCGGCAGCAGCTCTAGGGCGCGATCGAGAGATTTGAGTCCTTGGAGCGCGATTGTAAGGCGCAAGAGTCCGAACTGCCGAAGGCCCACCGAAGCACGCAGGATGCACGAGCCGAAGCCCGGGACGCCCTCCAGGAAATTCAGGCGGCCAAAGAGATTGCGGCGGGTGATTTTTTTTCACCATGCAAAGCAAGTATATAGAAGAAACGTTACTTGTACTTATCCAAATTTGGGCTTTCTAGGGGTGTTTATGGATCTGCCGCGCAGTATATCAGATGCTGCCGAGCATTATAGAGCTGAAGAAGGGATGTCGACGAAGAAGCTATTCTGGCCGCAATATCTTGGACCCGAATATCCGGTGTCCTTCAGCGACCAGCTAAAATAGTTGGTTGAGCTGCACAGGTCGGCAGAGCTAGCCATGAAGGACCTGATAGTCTGGCTATGGCCTGCCGAGCCTATACCTAGCAGCTACTTCAGACTTGTTAAGCGGCTTGCAAGTGCCTGTCCGCGGCTCGAATCCGTGAAGCGGTCAGTCTGTATTGAAGGTGCGTGTATGGCCTTTGCCCGCGTCAAGACGCATTGGGAAAAGCTGGATGCCAAGAAGCTGACCGAGGGGTCGCCGGAGGGCAAGGAGCATCGTCGACCCGAGCTCTATTTTGATGTCGTCCTGGAGGGGTCCCGCCTTGTGGCGGAGCAATGTTCGAAGGATATCATATTCCCATGAGAACATGTGTGTTACCTTGCCCTGTAATATGGAACAATGGTGTTATGCAGTATAATGATTATTATTTAAATTTACCTCATGTGCGGCCATTTATGAAATCTGAGGGTTGACCAGTCGTCGGCTTTTGCCCCCACGTAGATAGTACAGGGGTGTTCGGGATAAATCTAAACACTCTTTACTCCACATTCTAGTCCTTAAAGGAGGTGTTTAGCGCAACGAACAAGGCAATCAGACTATGTGGCCTTTACCGCCTTCACTTATCTATAGGAGTTTGACAATTAAGAAAGTTGGCGAAGCCCCTGGTATTCGGAAGGCTGAACAAGGGGCGTTATACATGCCTAATCGGAGGAACCGATTCTTCGCAGGAAGCGGGAAAATCTCTAACGATTTGGAACCTCTCGAACAGCTGACCAGTTCTCGCCGCATCATGACAGTCAGTTTTCGGCTTTCTCTACTGAGGTGCTCATCCGGAAGAACCGGGACACAATCGCAGTAGTTCTTCCTTTACTACCCTAGCCGATATAGCGGAACGTAAGGTAGTAAGCATAGGAGCTAGGCAACCCAACTATTGACCAAAGACATGATTCGGAGCCGATGCATATAATGCTATAAGTTCGGGGTGCCGAACTATAATGAAAAAGTGTTCGGACTTTTATTGGCGTAATGCGGGGTGTAATTGTAACAGCCTGGATTTTTGCCCTTTTCTTTTTCCTTTGATTTTCTTGGATTTCCGGTTTTGTTTTGCTTTTCCGTGGCTATATGGGTCTGAAACTTGGGAAGATCGTGTCTTCCTAGGTTTTATAGTGGCTTGTCACCCTATTCATCATCCTAAGATCATGTCATTTCCATCCTTGACCCAACCCAGAATTCTTTTGTTGGAAATATTCCTTTTATGATGAAAGGAATAACCCTTAAAACCCTAGGTTGTGAAGCAACCTATATTGCTGTCACTCCTAAAATTTCCAAATTATTCTCATAAATTTTTTGGGTCCTCTCTTGCTCAAGTATGGCAAAATATTTCATTGCCATGTTCAAAAATAATCCTCCAATAATTCTTTTCCAATTCTGTCCTAAATGGCACTTTGCAAAGGAAGTGCTATTTATATTTGACCATTTCAACCCAAACTTCTCGGACATATTTTCCTGTCCATATAATTGACTCATGCCAAAATTTAACTCAATTTTCCAAGCAAATATTTTTCAGCAATTTTCCAAAGTTTTTTGTCCAGGAAGGAACTTTGTGAAGGAGCTATATTTTAGACATATCCAAATGATTTGAAATTTTGCAAGCACCTTTATATGATCAAATAATGATTCTCCGCCAAATATGAGCTCATGTAACGCATCTATGTGAGCCCAGCTCCAATTCTTAGTTTCTGGTCATATTTTCAGTTTGTGAAGCAACTATATTTTATATTGCTTAAATTGAGCTGAAACTTTACCAGGACATTCTTCTACCTATATCAACTAGTCCCACCACGTTTTACCTGAATTGGTTAATCCAATTTCCCTGTGTAATTTTTCCAAGTTTCTGTCCAGAATGAAGCTTTGTGAAGCAAGTGCCACTTTGGTATTTCCAAATGGCATGAAATTTTTACAGCAGATTCATATCATGATATAACCCCTCTCTACCAAATTTCAGCTCACAGAGATCAAGTATGTGAGTGTATCATCCAAATCCCTAATTCTGGCCAGTATTGCACTATCTACAGCAACACTCATCTAAACCCCTCCTCTTAGTCTGATTTTTGGTGATCAGCATCACCTTAGTGTTTGATCATCAGCAGACAAACTCTTTACCACGTTACCAAGCTGGTTTAACCACAGAGAATTACAAACACCTTCTTACTGATTTACTTTTGGAGCTAAGTGCAAATCTCTTCTTTGCCCCTGGACCGAATTATTTCCTCATTTTGACTAAGCACACGACGGTCCATCCACTGGACATGGTTGGCCACGCCAAGAGGGCCTCTTGCGCCAGTGCGCGTGGTGATCACGCTGGCGTCATGACTGCAGGCGTGCTCTGGCTTGTTCCGGCCACTATGCTCGTCTCCTACGTCCTCGTCTCGGCCTCCATTCATGTCCTGGAGCTCGCTCGTGCTCGACTGCATCGCCCTGCGTCGCTGCCTCGTCGTGGTTCGCCATTAATGCGACACTAGAACAGTACCCGTGCCGTGCTCAGCCGCTGACCTCCATTAGTGCACTGCTCCAGCTCGGTTGTGAGCTCCAGAGCCCTCCCCTCGGCTATCTAAGCATGACCCGAGCCCTCCCGCAGCTCATTCATCCCTCCCTCGCCTCTCTAGTCCACCGGAGTCCTCGGCCCCCTCCTCTTTTCGCCGGAGTTCGCCTCGGCCGCTTCGGTCTCTCCTTGGTTCCGGCGAACCTAGCCCCTCTCCTCTCCTCTAGAGATGTCCACTAGCTTCCCTGCATCCTTGCGCATCGCCCCACCCCTCTAGCCCTCGCCGGAGCAGCTCGCATCGCCAAGTACCTCCACCGCCAAGCTCTTTGTAACCTCCTCTGTTGCCACGACCTCCCCTCCTCTCCACTACTGCCCGGCACTCGTTCTACCTCAGAACGGGACCGCCTCGTCCCCACGAACTCAACGGTGGCCTCGCCTTAGCCGGAGCCCTCCCGTGGCCGCGGGCCTCCCTCAACGACCGTCGCGCCCTGGCTATCTTCCTTCGCCGCGCGCCGCCATCCCGTCTCTCCCCATGCCGCTGCTGCTCCAGGCGGGCGCAGCGCTCTTCCCGGAGCCCGACGGTGCTCTCCGTTCGGCCGGAGGCCGCCTGAGCCGGCCGGCCCATCGCTGGCAGCGCCCTCCCCTGCTCCCTCCTCTGTTTCCATCGGGGGCAGGGAGAGGAGGAACAAGACGAGGCCAAGTGGGCCCCGCGGCTTCCCCAACCCCACTTGGCAGTGTCTCAGCGTTGACTTCGTCCGGGCCCGCGTCTGTAAGTGGAAACGTTTTCTTGAAATACGTTTTCATTTGATGAAAGCGTATTTCCTTCCCCTTTTATCTGCAACGCGCTTTCTCCGTTATGAAAGCGTATTCACTTTGCACTTCGGCTCAAAATACGTTTCTCTACGCAGGAAACGTATTCGGACCAAACGGGCGTTCAGTTTTTCCTCCAGGGGCCTGTTTGCTGAATTTTTTTCACCGATAGGTCCCTGATCTTCTACGCCTCATAACTCCGCAACCGTAACTCCGATTGAGGTGAAACCAACGCTCACTTCTTCGTATCATCGAGCTCTATCTTTTGGTAACATTTTCACTAGGTGTTCTCACAGTGAAAATGACCATTTTTCCTTGCCTCTAATCAGCCCCCACCGAGAGAAAATCGTCTGACGTTTCGTTCCGCGGCTTCACCTCACTTCTTCCTGGAGTCTCCGTCACCCCACGCAAGCCACAATACCCACTTGCATGATAGTCATGCAGTAGCCATGGTTTTCAACTTGAATATTTATTAAATGTTTGCTTGCTTAAAATATGGTTATAGTTGTTTCGATAATGCTTATGGATTCGTGCTTACTTTCTTGCTATGTTGTTATGCACCTAGTTGTCATGCCCTGCTAGTTGCTAGTATTCTTTTCACATGCTTATGCTTTCTAGTAGTATATGTTGATGTTGGTAATGGTCTTCGGTGCATGACTGTCGTCTGTCCCGGGTACCGTTGTTATGCATGTTCCATTGCATCCAGTTGGTTAAATGCTTGCATGATGGCATTGTTGATATGTTCTTGCATGATATTTATTGTTGATGCTAGTGGTCATGCTATGTTCCAGAGAAGTATGTACTTATGATGTTCATGCTAGTCAGTATGCCATGGTTAGTTGGATATGATTCATTGTTGATATGGTGGCTAGTTATGTTGCACCCGTGCTTATGTTGATATCATCTTCATGCATTGTAATTGTATCATGTTATTTTATCATGGCTCAGCATATTTGCATTCAAGTTTAACCGGATTAAATTGAACTTGAACACCTGTTGGCTGAGTCATGGTGCCACCATATCGAACTGACCAGTGCAACCACGCTTACCTTTATGGGAAGGTCCTAACTGGGTCTATTGTCGTGCCTCTCACCGGTGCCTCTAACTAGGGAAGGTTATGGGCGTGCGTACCCTGGCCCGGTAAGCAGACATAACCTTGTGTGCCCGTAGTTGGATGATAAGTGCTTTTGTCCCTGTTTGGGACGGACCACGACGGTGGTCGTTGTGTCTTTGGTAGACACGGGGCCACCCAGGACTTAGCCCAAAGGGGAGTTGGTCGAAGTGGCTGGGAGAGTGTCATGGCAGTAGATCGGTTTTGTCAGAATGCCGTTGGTCCACCCGAATGGGAGTGCGAGGCCATGGGTTTCGTGGTGTGGGTACAGTGTGCTACCTCTGCAAAGTGTATATTAAATTATCGATAGCCGCGCCCGCGGATAGGGGCCTAGTTCGTAGTTGGTCACACTATGAGTCAAGAGTAATAATAATAATAATAATAATAATAATAATAATAATAATAATAATGATGATGATGATGATGATGATGTGCTCAATGAGGAGATAAGTTGGTTGTGATCGCCGGAAGGATCACTGTTTGAGATAAGTTGGTTGTGACCGCCGGAAGGATCATGGTTTGAGACCAAGTGTTGGTCATGGTTGTGATCGCTGGAATGATCACCATGGTATCGAGGATACCGAGTTGTTGGATATTCGTGATGTTGTGCGAGAATCATGGGTAAAGATCAAGATCCTTGTGATCATTTGATGATTACTACGGTAATGATTATACCAAGCTTGATTTGATCCTGAGATGATCGTGTAATGTCCGAGGTTGGTAAGTGATGCATGTGATGGTTACGAGGTAACCCGGGCAGAATAAGTGGTGCATGTAGTGTTATCATGTTGCATGCTAGTATCATCAGATTTATATGTTCTTGCCATGATCATATTGTTCTAGCAGTATTATGTTCATGTTGTTCATGCCATGTTATTCTGATGATCTCATGCTAATTCCTGCTTAACCTGTAATTGCTATGCTATTGTTTGTCTTGAATGCTTCTGGTTATTGTGAGCTTGCAAGTACATTCAATGTACTGACCTGGCGTGTCACACTAGTTTGCAGGTCGTGCCTGGATTGCTTGCTTGTTTGGTGTTATTCCTGTGTTCGCGAGCTAGGATGAATGTTCCAGCCAGAGTCCCTGTGGATTGGAGACCATCATCGCCGTTCGTTGTTCCGCTACCAGTAGTTGTTTTGCTGCTTCGAGTTGTTATGCTGCTTGTTTAGAGCAACCGTGGTTGGCGTAGTGTCGTCGTGCCGATGTTATTAATTGTAATATCGGAACCCTTGTTTTCATACTCGTATTGTAATAGAGAGCTAGTTTGTTCTATACTAAGCAGTGTCGTATTCCAGAAGACTTCTCCTCGATCTCTGGGCTGGAATACGGGGCGTTCCGGTTTTCTCTGAGCCGGGGTGCCACAAGGCTTGGTATTAGAGCAGGTCTGGCTGTAGAGCGTCCTAGTCTGCTAGAACATTAGAAAACGGTAGTATAGGGTCTGGTTGTTGCCCTTGCTAGCTGCATTTGGTTGTTGCATTTGTTTGCTGCATATAGTCTTATTTTGGTTACCATTAACCCCTGTTTCATGCGTAGATGGAGGTCAGCTTCCATGAGTTCAGTGCCCTTCCCTTAGCTCCCGGTGCTGTTCCTATTGAGTTGAGTCCCACTCCTGCACCTCTCAGCTTTGCCGCCCTCCTTGGCGACATGTGGCGTAGTATTTAACCCCTCGGAGATCCACCTCATTATCAAGTATTCCAGTTTTCTGCTGGAGGAAGAATTTGGGAATACGTTGCTCATGTTCATCTGTCAGCCCCGATTCCTGTCGGTAAGCGCACCTACAGTTTCCACGGTGGTTACGGTGCTACTCCTGAGCGTGCCGTTCAGCTTGCCGCAATGGCAGGACTCACCGGTCTTCGTCATCAAGAGAGCATGGTGCAAGAGAACCGTGCTTATCAATATTATCCCACCATCGTCAAGAATCCTAGGCGAATCCAATTTCCCTCCTTCAACCCCCAAGATGACCCGGCTATCCTCGCCATGTCTCGTTACATGACGACCGAGTGTCTTCTTATTTCTGAGTTAGTCTGAGACGCCATTCGAGCGAGGAGATTGCTTGGTGTCGCTTTACCTCAGTCTCCGCCAGCTTCTCCAACTCCTCCGCCTCGTCCATCCAGAGTTTCAGAGTCAGCGGTTCCACTCGCTACTCCCTTAGTTTCCTCGTCAGTGCGAGAGCGTTTGCTCAAGCGTAGGATGTAATCATTCGTGTAGCTCTTGTGCATCCGCTGTAGTATCATGCTTGTGTGTGCCTGTGTGAAGCAGCTTTGTAGTTTGTTTGATGTGTGCTTTGTTGCAATAAATCATTTTCTCGTGCTTCTTTGTTTTGAATCCTCGGTGTTACCCCCTTATGGAAATTAGTCCTCGACCGACACCGGATCAGAGGAAGCCGTAAGCAGTACATATATACAAGAAATTCATATAAAAGCAATGAGATTTTCAGCCGACAGCATTATATTGCAGACATCTGTCCGGATACAAATTGTATTCTGATCAGACTATCAGTGACGAGTACCTGTCAGAGATACACTTTGTCGCAACAATGATTAAATCAGCAAGAAAACAAAATTAGGTCAACAGTGCATTTCAAGTCAAAGGTATGGGCTATGCACAATGAATTCAGTAAAGACAGTCAGACAATTCTTGTCATATAAATAATCAGCTGTCGGACTGCCAAAAAAATATATATGTCATTCCATTCACCAAGAAACTCAGTCCCGTCTGTGGGAGTCCTGGATTAGGGGGTCTCCGGACAGCCGGACTATCTCCATTGGCCGGACTGTTAGACTATGAAGATACAAGATTGAAGACTTCGTCTCGTGTCCGGATGGGACTCTACTTGGCGTGGAAGGCAAGCTAGGCAATACGGATATGTGTATCTCCTCCTTTGTAACCGACCTTGTGTAACCCTAACCTCCCCGGTGTCTATATAAACTGGAGGGTTTTAGTCCGTAGGACAACATACAATCATACCATAGGCTAGCTTCTAGGGTTTAGCCTCTCCGATCTCGTGGTAGTCTACTCTTGTACTACCCATATCATCAATATTAATCAAGCAGGACGTAGGGTTTTACCTCCATCAAGAGGGCCCGAACCTGGGTAAAACATTGTGTCCCCTGCCTCCTATTACCATCCGCCTTAGACGCACAGTTCGGGACCCCCTACCCGAGATCCGTCGGTTTTGACACCGACACCGTCCTTCTCCACAATTTATTGACTAAATGTACAAAGATAAGGTTCCCAGTCTGCATCTGTAGGGAACGAATGGATTCCCATGCAAGATATTCAGTCTTCTCGATAAAATACTGCAAAAGCTTCTGGCATAAGGTACCGAGTCTTCCCTAGCAAAATATTTAAGTGGGGAAGCTTATGAGGTACGATATCCCATTTTTCCTCAAGAAGATATCCACCGAAGGCTTCGAGCGCAAGCCACCCAGTCTTCCTCAGCACGATATCCCGATGGCTTCCAACACAAGCTGCCCAATATTCTTCTGTATGACGCTGGTACAAGGCATTAAATTATGAATTGTCAGCATATGACAATATTTCCAAGTGGCAGATCTGCGATAATTTGGTCTGAACAAAAATCAGTCAGAACACAAGGTATGCCTCGAGAATCAGATATTTGTTCATTCAGTATGCTGCCAAGCCCATGCAAGTCTCTCGCACAAGGAAGAATTCACGGTAAGCATCCGACAACCTCACCGGTTATTCAACAAACAAAAACTAGTGGGTGATGCCATAATCAACATGTCTTGAAGGAAAGACAACATTGAGACAATAATCTTGGCAGTGATTATCAAGATCAGTCCCGCATATCCAACAATATGATGTTATTAACCCTGTCACTATCCGCCATAATCCACAACAGTATTGAGATCTGTATAACCACACATGAGCCGGATAAATATATCGAGGCTCAAAACAGGAACCAGACCAAGGTATGATTGCCAAATATTGTACGTAACAGTATTCAGGGCCGCAAAAATAATCAAGGACATATATAAGGCCCGCTCTTTCAGTTGAGGATCTAGATGAAGAAAGTAATAATGAAAGAGCAAGACCAACAATACAGGTATGCCGGTTATTATGTGAAAAATGTGGATGCCCAAGTCCGTCTTATTCCACGGCAAACCCAAGAGGTATACTCCATTGTGGTAAGGACCTCATAGCGAGGCAACTAGCTTAGTCCACAGTATGCTCAGAACTGTCAGCATTGAATACCCGCGCCTGTCTGGTCAGACTCATGGACAACTCAATATATTGACCTCAACACCCGCGATGGAGCACCGCACAGACTGTTATTCCCAGGGAGATACTGGCAAAAATGAAGAATCAGTGTGAAAACATATACTTGAGGATTGTTATCTCTCGCATAGGGGAAGCAATTAAAAGAATAGCCTGTGTGGATGGGATTCTTTGCCAAGATCACCACCAGTCAAGACTGCAAATCTTATCATCAGGAGAAGGTGAATTTTTCTATAAGTCATGACAAGCGACAGTCAAACCTTTGGTACAACTTGGATACTCAAGACTTTGAAGCCAGTCAAGATTAGTCAGAAACTCCTACAAGATGTCAAAATCCGTTAGCAAAACAGGTATGATCCACCTCACTGTTTTGAACCCCGAAGGCATGCCTATATTCGAGGAATCTGATGCCTGGGTAGAAGAGATTCTTTGTTCCACGGGAAGATATGTTCCCCAACTCCATGGAATATTCTCGGTACTCGATACTAGAATAACATTTCCAGTAAGGATCAATATCAGGAAGGACAAGTATGCCCGTAAAAATAATATTTCGGATGCTAGCTCAGCCAACAGATATGAAAAGAAAATTTGAGTCTGTATAAACCGGAACATATGAGGTACGTCATGTCAGAATGTCAGATACGGCGAAGCAAACCACCCCAGATCAAGACAGTCAGTTAGATCCAATTCAGTGGAAATATTATATAAGGATGAATAAAAGAAACATGAGTTGGAAATGGTTTCTTCAAGTCAGAAAGATTATTTAACCCTGAGCAACCAAATCTCGAGGACGAGATTTCTTTAAGGGGGGAAGGTTTGTAACAGCGTGGATTTTTGCCCTTTTCTTGTTCCTTTGATTTTCTTGGATTTCCGGTTTTGTTTTGCTTTTCCGTGGCTATATGGGTCTGAAACTTGGGAAGATCGTGTCTTCCTTGGTTTTATAGTGGCTTGTCACCCTCTTCGTCATCCTAAGATCATGTCATTTCCATCCTTGACCCAACCCAAAATTCTTTTGTTGGAAATATTCCTTTTCTGATAAAAGGAATAACCCTTAAAACCCTAGGTTGTGAAGCAACCTATATTGCTGTCACTCCTAAAATTTCCAAATAATTCTCATAATTTTTTTGGGTCCTATCTTGCTCAAGTATGGCAAAATATTTCATTGCCATGTTCAAAAATAATCCTCCAATAATTCTTTTCCTATTTTGTCCTAAATGGCACTTTGCAAAGGAAGTGCTATTTATATTTGCCCATTTGAACCCAAACTTCTTGGACATCTTCTCCTGTCCATATAATTGACTCATGCCAAAATTTAACTCAATTTGCCTAGCAAATATTTTTCAGCAATTTTCCAAAGTTTCTGTCCAGGAAGGAACTTTGTGAAGGAGCTATATTCTAGGTATATCCAAATGAGTTGAAATTTTGCAAGAACCTTTATATGATAAAATACTGATTCTCCACCAAATATGAGCTCATGTAACTCATCTATGTGAGCCCAGATCCAAATCTTAGTTTCTGGTCAGATTTTCAGTTTGTGAAGCAACTATATTTTATATTGCTTAAATTGAGCTGAAACTTTACCAGGACATTCTGCTACATATATAAACTACTCCCACCAAGTTTTACCTCAATTGGTAATCCAATTGCCCGGTGTAAGTTTTCCAAATTTCTGTCCAGAATGAAGCTTTGTGAAGCAAGTGCCACTTTGGTATTTCCAAGTGGCATGAAATTTTTACAGCAGCTACATATAATCATATAACCCCTCTTTCCCAAATTTCAGCTCATAGAGATCAAAAATGTGAGTGTATCATCCAAATCCCTAATTCGGGCCAGTATTGCACTTTCTACAGCAACCCTCATCTAAACCCCTCCTCTTAGTCTGATTTTTGGTGATAAACATCACCTTAGTGTGTTATCATCAGCAGACAAACTCTTTACCAAGTTACCAAGCTGGTTTAACCACAGAGAATTACAAACACCTTCTTACTGATTTACTTTTGGAGCTAAGTGCAAATCTCTTCTTACGGTCCATCCACTGGACATGGTTCGCCACGCAAAAGAGTGCCGCTTGCGCAAGTGCGCGTGGTGATCACGCTGGCGTCATGGCTTTAGGCGTGCTCTGGCTTGTTTCGGCCACTATGCTCATCTCCTCCCTCCTCGTCTCGACCTCCATTCATGTCCTGGAGCTCGCCCGTGCTCGACTGCATCGCCCTGCGTCGCTGCCTCGTCGTAGTTCACCATTAATGCGCCGCTAGAACAGTGCCTGTGCCGTGCTCAACCCCTGACCTCCATTAGTGCACTGCTCCAGCTCGGTTGTGAGCTCCAGAGCCGTCCCCTCGGCTATATAAGCATGACCCGAGCCCTCCCGCAGCTCATCCATCCCTCCCTCGCCTCTCTAGTCCACCGGAGTCCTCGCCCCTCCTCTTTTCGCCGGAGTTCGCCTCAGCCGCTTCGGTCTCTCCTTGGTTCCGGTGAACCTAGCCCCTCTCCTCTCCTCCAGAGATGTCCATTAGCTTCCCCGCATCGTTGCGCATCGCCCCACCCCTCTAGCCCTCGCCGAAGCAGCTCGCATCACCGAGTACCTCCACCGCCGAGCTCTCTGTTACCTCCTCTGTTGCCACAGCCTCCCCTCCTCTCCACTACTCCCCGGCACTCGTTCTACCTCAGAATGGGACCGCCTCGTCCCCACGAACTCAACGGTGGCCTCGCCTTAGCTGGAGCCCTCCCGTGGCCGCGGGCCTCCCTCAACGGCTGCCGCGCCCTGGCTCTCTGCCTTCGCCGCGCGCCGCCGTCCCGTCTCTCCCTGGCACCGCTGCTGCTCTAGGTGGGCGCGGCGCTCTTCCCGGAGCACGACAGTGCTCACCGTTCGGTCGGAGGCCGCCTGAGCCGGCCGGCCCATCGCCGGCAGCGCCCTCCCCTGCTCCTTCCTATGTTTCCATCGGGGGCAGGGAGAGGAGGAACAAGACGAGGCCAAGTGGGCCCCGCGCCTTCCCCAACCCCACTTGGCAGTGTCTCAGCGTTGACTTCGTCCCGGGCCCGCGTCTATAAGTGGAAACGTTTTCTTGAAATACGTTTTCATTTGATGAAAGCGTATTTCCTTCCCCTTTTATCTGAAACACGCTTTCTCCGTTATGAAAGCGTATTCACTTTGCACTTGTTATTATGATAATCTCATGTTAATTCTTGCTTAACCTGTAATTGCCATGCTGTTGTCTGTCTTGAATGCTTCTGGTTATTGTGAGCTTGCAAGTACATTCAATGTACTGACCTGGCATGTCATGCCAGTTTGCAGGTCGTGCCTGGATTGCTTACTTGTTTGGTGTTATTCCTGTGTTCGCGAGCTAGGATGAACGTTCCAGCCAGAGTCCCTACGGATTGGAGTCCATCATCGCCGTTCGTTGTTCCGCTGCTAGTAGTTGTTCCGCTGCTTTGAGTTGTTATGCTGCTTGTATAGAGCAACCGTGGTTGGCGTAGTGTCGCCGTGCCGATGTTATTCATTGTAATATAGGAACCCTTGTTTTCATACTCATGTTGTAATAGAGAGCTGGTTTGTTCTATACTAAGCAGTGCCGTATTCCAGAAGACTTCTCCTCGATCTCTGGGCTGGATTACGGGGCGTTCCGGTTTTCTCTGAGCCGGGGTGCCACAATAATGAAGCCCCTGGCGCAATAATACATACCATGGTGTACGTGTGCAATAAGTAATATATATACAAAGGTGAGAAAACAGAAAAATTAGGTAATAAGCTGAAGCCACCATCCATTCACCATTGTGATGTAATTGGTACGTCGAGGTGTACTTTGTGCAAATAATGCGATAAACAAGTAAAGCTATTTAATATGCTGTAACCAAGGGCGAGCTGCGTGCGGGTATGTAAAACAAGTATGGCGACCGTTAATAGAGACCACCTATGGGTTCCCTTGTATGCCAGAGCTCCTTGCCTCCTTGGCATGTTCTGCAAACGGGTCGTCCGCATAGACCTCGAAAAAGAGAAAAAAAACCTGTAATAAAAAGGAAAAGTAAAGGCGTGTGAACCCACGGTCGGGCGAGCCATACAGTGGGTCGCAGATGAGTTATGCCTCCGTCAATGCCCATGGGGTTTTGAGCGCGTAGTTTATGTACGCGCGGTATTAGTGCCCTTGCCTCATCGGGGCTGGGACGGAGGTCAAATTGCTAATTCGGCTCTTGTCGAGCCGAGCTGTCCTGCTGCAGTGTGGTCCGGACCCTCTTGATGATGTCCAGGGGCTCTACAACCGGATTATAATGTTGCTTGAGAAGGCCGCTCTGTATCTCTGCTGCTAGGGTGGCAGTGTGCTCCTTTGTACGGAGGGAGCGTTCCGTGTTTCCATTTACTGTAATGATGCCACGTGGGCCGGGCATCTTGAGCTTGAGATAAGCGTAATGTGGCACCGCATTGAATCTAGCGAATGCGGTTCGCCCGAGTAGGCCGTGATAGCCGCTGCGAAATGGGACGATATCAAAGATTAGTACTTCCCTTCGGAAGTTATCCGGGGAACCAAAGACCACCTCCAGCATGATCGAGCCCGTACAACGGGCCTCTACGCCTGGTATAACTCCTTTAAAGTTAGCTATCGTGGGCTTGATTCGTGAGGGATTAATGCCCATTTTGCGTATTGTATCCTGATAGAGCATGTTGAGGCTGCTACCACCGTCCATTAGGACTCCTGTCATGTGAAATCCGTCGATGATTGGGTCGAGTACCAATGCGGCCGAACCGCCATGACGGATGCTAGTTGGATGATCATGACGATCAAAGGTGATCGGGAATGACGACCATGGGTTGAATTTTGGGGCGACTGGCTCTACCACATAAACGTCCCTGAGTGCGCGCTCGCGCTCCCTTCTAGGGATTTGTGTAGCATATATCATGTTCACCATTTTGACTTGAGGCGGGAATTTCTTCTGCCCCCCGGTGTTTGACTGTCGGGGCTCCTCATCTTTGTCCTTGCTCTGCGATTCCCCTTCCTTGTTTCCGCTATTTACCTTGTTGGCTTGCTTAAAGACCCCGCAATCTCTGTTAGTATGGTTGGTCGGTTTGTCTGGGGTGCCATGTATCTGGCACGGACGATCGAGTATGCGGTCCAAGCTGGATGGTCCTCTACCATTCCTTTTATAGGAATTCTTTCGCTGGCCGTACTTGGGGCCACTGAATCCGGCATGAATGGTAGTGTCATCGGTGTTATCGCCATTGCTTCGGCGTTTGTGTCTGTTGCGCCGGAGCTTGCTGGTGCTGTTTTTGGCCTCGGAGGGGCCGGCTTCATTGGCTGTGTTTGTACTGCGAGCTAGCCAACTACCCTCTCCCGCACAAAAGCGGGTCATAAGTGTCGTGAGGGCTGCCATGGACCTCGGCTTTTCTTGGCCGAGGTGGCGGGCGAGCCATTCGTCACGGATGCTATGCAAGGCCGCTAAGGCTTCGGTGTCCGGACAGTCAATGATCTGGTTCTTTTTGGTTAGGAACCTAGTCCAGAATTTTCTGGCTGATTCTCCAGGTTGTTGAACTATGTGGCTTAAGTCATCGGCATCGGGTGGCCGGACATATGTACCTTGGAAGTTGTCAACGAAGGCTTCTTCCAAGTCCTCCCAGCTGCCAATGGAGGTTTTAGGCAGACTATTTAGCCAGCGTCGAGCTGGTCCTTTGAGCTTTAATGGGAGATATTTGAGGGCATGGAGGTCATCTCCTCGGGCCATGTGTATGTGGAGAATAAAATCTTTGATCCACACTGCGGGGTCAGTTGTTCCGTTGTATGATTCAATATTGACAGGCTTGAACCCCTCGGGAAATTCATGATCCAACACCTCATCTGTGAAAGCAGAGCAGGTGTGTGGCGCCTCTATATCGGGCCGCATCATGGCGGAGCTCTGGAGGAGTCCGTCTGCGGCATTCAGCTGGAGCGTGGTTAGGCTTGTCATTCCGAATAGATAGTCGTCGTCGTGCCTCGAGGCACGCCCTCGTGATCCGTAGATCGATCTTGTGTGTCCTGTTGTACTGTCCAGGGTCTGTCGGAGGTCGTACATGTGACTCCAGACTCTTCCGTCCCTATTTTGACGAGGTGGTGGGGCGGTCTGATGTTCGGCCTGAGTTGCCGCTTTATCCCGACCGCGCGGTGGCCGTTCCGCCGCCCTGTCCCGACCACGTGGTGGTCGATCCGCATTACGCGAGGAAGATATGTGCTCCGGCGCCTCCTCAATTGAGGTAGCAGTCTGCGTTTCGGGTAGCTCTTGGCTGGGCGGTTGAGGCCGTATTCCTCGGCTGTCAGGACATCAGTCCATCTGTCGACGAGCAGGTCCTGTTCTGCTTGAAGCTGCTGTTGTTTCTTTTTCAGGCTCCTTGCAATGGCTATGAGCTGAAGCTTAAAGCGCTCCTGCTCGAGAGGATCGTTAGGCACGATGAAGTCTTCGTTGCCGAGGCTTGTCTCCTCCTCGGAGGGTGGACAGTAACTATCATCCTCCGAGTCATCTTCTATGGCCTGTTCGTCGGGGTTGTCTTGCCTGTTGTCATGTTCCTGTTCGGATGTAGCCCCGACAGGGTCTTCATTGTTTTTGGCGTCGCCCGGAGTACTATTTTCTCCGGTGCCAGTGTTGCCGTCCTTTAAGCGGCGGGGCTTGGGGCGGCGCTTGGGCTGCCGACGCTTGGACTGTGTCTCGGAGGTTATATTTGCATCTGGCTCTTCTTTGTCGTCGCCAGATCCTTTAGGTGTATCAACCATGTACACGTCGTATGAAGAGGTAGCCATCCAATGTCCAGTGAATGGCGGGTCTTGGCTTTGCTCCTTGTCGGCATCGTCGTCCATGCCGTCGATGTCTTTGGAGCCATAGTCAAGCACGTCGGTTAAGTCATCGACGGTGGCTATGAAGTGGGTGCCAGGTGGGAAGCAAGATTCCTCATCATTCGTCTCTAGCTCGAACCGGACATAGTTCGGCTGTGAGTCCTTTTCCAAGGACAAATTCTTTAAAGATTTTAGCACGTCACCCAAAGGCGAGTGCTGGAAAACATCAGCAGTGCTAAACTCGAAGATCGATAACCGATCTAGCTCGGTGTCCGTGGGCGTACACAATCCAGAACTTATAACCGGATACGAGTCTGAAGTTCCGTTAAAGCAAATATTGCCGGGCATCGAGTCCATGTGCGGCTCCAACGCCGCGGACTCTGCGGCCTCAGATGGCTCGATCTGCTTCGGCTCTAAGGCCGTTGCAGTCGCAGGGACCATCTCCTAGTGTGATCCGATGACAGATTTAAGTCACGTTCATCAGGATGAGGGGAAGCGATCACCGCGGGTTCAAATCCCTCTAAGATCAAGTCTTTATGGATATCCACGACGTAGTTCAAGCTTCCGAATCCGACCTAATGGACAGGGGCGTAGCTGTCGATTTTCTACAGATGGCCAAGCAAGTTGGCCCGCAGTGCGAAGCCACCGAACACGAAGATCTGTCCGGGGAGGAAGGTTCCTCTTTGGACATCGTCATTATTGACGATTGAAGGGGCCATCGAACCTTTTGTCGACGGCATAGCGGAACTCTCAATGAAAGCACCAATGTCGGTGTCAAAACCGGCGGATCTCGGGTAGGGGGTCCCGAACTGTGCGTCTAGGATCAATGGTAATAGGTGACGAGGGACACGATGTTTACCCAGGTTCGGGCCCTCTCTATGGAGGTGATACCCTATGTCCTTCTTGATTGATATTGATGAATACGAGTGTTACAAGAGTTGATCTACCATGAGATCGTCCGGACTACCCCCTTCGGTTTATATAGACACCGAGGGGATCTAGCGTTTACATGGAGTCGGTTACATAAGAAGGAATCATCGGTTGCCAAGCTTGCCGTCCACGCCAAGTAGAGTCCAATCCGGACACGGTGCAGTCTTCAGCCTTCATGTCTTCACAGCCCATTAGTCTGGCCCAAATGATAACAGGCGGGACGCCCGAGGACCCCTCAGTCCAGGACTCCCTCACCATCTAGCTACTAACTATGGACCCGAATGTCTACAAAGAACTACTCACGCATCATCGGAGAGGCAACAATGGAGGTGGTGAACCCCATCCAATATGGTGCCTAGATTGGATCTGGTGATTCTGGACTCTGCGGCGGCTGGAGAAATATTTCGTCGGCTCCCCTAGGGTTCTGGGATTTTGGGGGTATTTATAGAGCAAAGAGGCGGTCCGAGGGGCACCCGAGGTGGGCACAACCCACCAGGGCGCGCGCCCTGGTGGGTTGTCCCCTCCACGGGATTTCCCGAGGTGCAACCCGGGCCCAATATCTTCCATATGATCCATAAAAAATCTCCGTAAAGTTTCGTGGCATTTGGACTCTGTTTGATATTGATTTTCTGCGATGTAAAAAACATGAAAAAAACAACAATTGGCACTTGGCACTATGTCAATAGGTTAGTTCGAAAAAATGATATAAAATGACTATAAACATCCAAGATTGATAATAAAACGGCATGGAACAATCAAAAATTATAGATACGTTGGAGAGTATCGGCATCCCCAAGCTTAACTCCTACTCGTCCTCGGGTAGGTAAGTGATAAAAACAGAATTTTTGATGTGGAGTGTTGTTCATCATGTCATATCATATTCTTTTTTATAGCATGGAAAATTGGACTTTTAGTTGTTCAAAGCAATATTCCAGTTTTGACATGATAATTTAGATACTTAAGCATATCAACAAGCAACCATGTCTTTCAAAATATCAACGCTAAAATAAGTTATCCCTAGCCCATCATGCTCAAACATTGATCCATTCATGAAACACACTCGAATATTAGCTACACCCAATACTTAAGCATGATCATATTTCCTCCTAGTTGGTGCTTTTATAAGAGAAGATGGAGACTCAAAATAAAAATTGCATAAAGTAAAAGAAAGGCCCTTCGCAGAGGGAAGTAGGGATTTGTAGAGTTGCCAGAGCTTGAAGGGAAAAATTTGAGATAAAAACATTTTGGGAGGTGTATCCATCCCACCAACGAAAATGACTTAGAGTTCCCAATACTTTCCATGCATAGATATATCATAGGCGGTTCTCAAACAGAAAAGAAAGTTTATTCCTTTTTCCATTGTAACTTTCACTTTCCATGGCTAACCGTATCCACGGGTGCCCTCCATACCAACACTTTCCAAGGAATTTATTATTTGACAAGATAAAGTAATTCCGTTTGATTTTGCATTTCGGGACTGGGCATCCCTAATACCTTTGCCTTACTCTTGTGCAATGACAAGTGAATAAACACTCATTTTGAGAATAGCACATCTAGCATGGAAAATATTAGCCACCCCTCACCGCTCCACGAGCGAAACAAATACACAAAAGAGAAGTTTATTTTGAAAATTAGAGATGGCACATGCAAATTTGCTTAGAACGGTAAAAGAATACCGCATATAGGTAGATATATTGGACTCATGTGGCAAAACTGGTTTAAAGGATTTTGGATGCACAAGTAGTGATCATACTTAGTGCAAAATGAAGGCTAGCAAAAGATTGGGAAGCGACCAACCAAGAAACGAATAATCTCATAAGCAAGCATTAAGCATAATTAACACCGAATAATGCACCACAAGTAGGATATAATGTTGTAACACCCCGGATGTAATTTACTTTATCTGTACTCCAACTCTTGCCGTTTCCGACACTAAGTTATTTTCATTTCGTCGTTGTCGGGTTTTTGTCTCCGTGTGTTGTTGTCTTTGTCATGCATCTCATATCATGTCATCATGTGCATTGCATTCGCATACGTGTTCGTCTCATGCATTCGAGCATTTTCCTCGTTGTCCGTTTTGCATTCTGGCGCTCCTATGTCACCCGGTGCCCCTTTCTACCTCTTTTCGTGTGTGGGGGTTAAACGTTTTCGGATTGGACCGATACTTGCCATGCGGCCTTGGTTTACTACCGGTAGACCGCCTATCAAGTTTCGTACCATTTGGACTTCGTTTGATACTCCAACGGTTAACCGAGGGACCGAAAAGGCCTTGTGTGTGTTGCAGCCCAACACCCTTCCAATTTGGCCCAAAACCCACCAAAAACCCCTCCATCGTCTAGAGCGTTCGATCACGATCGCGTGGCTGAAAACCGCACCTCATTTGGAGCTCCCTAGCTCCCTCTACGCATATATATAGACCCCTCATTTCCAAATCCCGGGTCTCTTCTTCCCCAAACCCTAAAAAAAATCCCTCTCCGCCGCCGGACATGTCCGCCGTGCCGGACATCGCGTCCGCCGCCGCCTGCGACCACTGACGCTCCGCCACGTGTCCCTCCGTCCTCTCCACTGCGCGCGGCCCACCTGGCCCGCGTAGGGCCCCCGCGAGCCCGAGCTCCTCGCCGCCCAACTCCTCCTCGCGTCGCCCGCTCCCCGCATCCCCACCGCCCGAGCATCGCCGCGCCGCCCCGCCTTCGACGCCGGCCGCCGCCACCGGAGCTCCGCCGCCCTGCCGCCAAGCTCGCCGACCGCCGCCCCGTCGCCGCCCCGCGCCCGCCGGCAGCCTCCTCCGCCGCCCCGCGCTGGGATCCGGCCTGGATCCGCCATCTCCGGCGAGGTCCACCTCTTTTCCCGCCATCTCCGGCGAGACCCGCGCCGGCGAACCTTGGATTCCGTGCCCGTTGACTTTTACCTCGAGGGTATAATTTTCCTAAGTCCTGAGATTTCCTGATTCATATGCATTTTTCATCGCATCACAACTTCCTCACCGTGGCTCCGATTCGTGCGTGTAGCATATCAAAATGTTCGTCTCGACGAGTACATCATTTCATCTCATTGCATCATTTTTATTTGAGCTCATCTTGATGCCCGAAATGCTGTTGGAAGAGGGCTATGTGATGAATTTGTCAGATCTGTGTCAGCAAATGGTATTTTGTCATTTTTGCCATGATTAATGTGTGCATGCTATGATCCTAAGATCTACATGTGTTTTTATGAATGCCATGCCATCTTTACAGAGGTGCTTGCCATGTATTTTTGTGATATTTGTGGTGACTAGCACAAGCTTGCAAAGTAGCGTAATCGGTAATGCTGATTTCAGGGACTTAGTATTTCACTAAGTCCTTGTCCTGATTTTGTTGTTATGCCATATGTTCATGTTGTTTCCTAGTGATCCGTGCCTCTTTTGAGGATGATCAGTAAGAATGTTTTGTTAACATTGTGGTGCTCTATCCATCCATGTCTTTGTTTGCATTTATGGAGCACCCTAGCTTGAGTCAATCGAGCTCTACTTTTGCTATAAAATGATCCTGGCAGATTGTTGACATGTTTAGCAATTTTGCCGAGAATGTTGCTATTGATCCGTGCATGCTATGATGTTGTTCTTGCCATGTCTAACTTCTATGCCATGTCTTCTTGATGGGTGTATGCTTAGTTTGTCATGCCATGCTCTGTAGTGAGTGCATCGAGCTCATAAACGTGCCTACTTGTTAATCTGTTTGCATGCTCCAGTTTTTCACTAAGTCTGAATCTGTTTATGTTTTTGCCATGTTCACATGCTTGCAATTGTATTTTCTGATCCCTTTGGCTCAAGGTCACTAAGGGACTTTTGTTAAGTGCTTTGAGTAGCTTCATTCCATGCCTTGCTTTGCCACGTTAAGTTCCTGTAGCTTATAGTTTTCATGCTCTAAAATGTGCTTCCTGATGATAAATTCCAGAGTTGTGTTAATTTCACTAAGTCTGAAACCTGTTATCATTTGCTCTTTTGTCATGCTTGTTTGAACCTGTTAATGGATGAATTAGCCGTAGCTCAGTGTTCATCTTTTGTCAAGCATCATGAGTGGATCCCTGCAATGTATTTTGTTGTCATGTTTGAGTGCTGTAGCATATATATCTTGATGCATTTAGTTGGTCACTTGCTAATTATCGCAGACCGGTGCCATATTTGTTTTGCTTGCCATTTCCAAACCATGCATCCGATTCCGGTGATCTTTATATCGATTTCAACCGAAATCACCTCATCTTTCCAGTGGCACTGTTGGATTTTCATGTTGAGGCCAGGTTCAATCATTCCTTTGGAAATCTTGCCTATGCATCGCATATCGCATCCCGTATATCATACCATGTTTGCATCATGTTGTTTGCGCATTGCACGTGGTTGATTGTGTTCCGTTTGCTTGTTGTTCTTGTTTGGGTAGAGCCAGGAGACGAGTTCGTGAACGAGGAGCCCGTTGAGTTCGCTTATGAGGATCAAGACAACTCTGACAACTTTGCAGGCAAGATGACCATATCCTCGAAATCACTTCTATCTTTGCTTGCTAGATGCTTGCTCTTTTGCTATGCCTATGCTACGTTACCTACCACTTGCTTATCATGCCTCCCATATTGCCATGTAAAACCTCTAACCACCATGTCCTAGCAAACCATTGTTTGGCTATGTTACCGCTTTGCTCAGCCCCTCTTATAGCGTTGCTAGTTGCAGGTGAAGATTGGAGATCGTTCCTTGTTGGAACATTGTTTATTGTTGGGATATCACAATATTATCTTGTTTATCTTAATGCACCTATATACTTGGTAAAGGGTGGAAGGCTCGGCCTTTTGCCTAGTGTTTTGTTCCACTCTTGCCACCCTAGTTTCCGTCATATCGGTGTTATGTTCCCGGATTTTGCGTTCCTTACACGGTTGGGTTATAATGGGAACCCCTTGACAGTTTGCCTTGAATAAAACTCCTCCAGCAATGCCCAACCTTGATTTTACCATTTGCCACCTAGCCTCTTTTTCCCTTGGGTTTCCGGAGCCCAAGGGTCATCTTTATTTAAACCCCCCTGGGCCAGTGCTCCTCTGAGTGTTGGTCCGAACTGGGCAGCCTGCGGGGCCACCTCGGGGAAACTCGGGGGTTGGTTTTACTCGTAGCTTGACCTATCCGAGTGTGCCCTGAGAACGAGATATGTGCAGCTCCTATCGGGATTTGTCGGCACATTCGGGCGGTGTTGCTGGACTTGTTTTACCATTGTCGAGGATGTCTTGTAACCGGGATGCCGAGTCTGATCGGATTGTCTTGGAAAAGGAATATCCTTCGTTGACCGTGAGAGCTTGTGATGGGCTAAGTTGGGACTCCCCTGCAGGGATTTGAACTTTCGAAAGCCGTGCCCGTGGTTATGGGCAGATGGGAATTTGTTAATGTCCGGTTGTAGATAACATGAAACTTAACTTAATTAAAATGCAACATCCGCGTGTGTTACCGTGATGGTCTCTTCTCGGCGGAGTCCGGGAAGTGAACACGGTGTTGGAGTAATGCTTGACGTAGGTTGTTCTAGGGTCACTTCTTGATCATAAGTGTTCGACCATGCTTTTGCCTTCTCTTCTCGCTCTCATTTGCGTATGTTAGCCACCATATATGCTAGTCGCTTGCTGCAGCTCCACATCATACCTTGTCTTACCTATAAGCTTAAATAGTCTTGATCGCAAGGGTGCGAGATTGCTGAGTCCCTGTGACTCACAGATTACTTCCAAACCAGATGCAGGGACCGATGATACCTCTCCAGACGATGCGCTTGAGCTCAAGTGGGAGTTCGATGAAGACTCTCGTCGTTACTATGTGTCTTTCCCAGATGATCAGTAGTGGTGCCCAGTTGGGGCGATCGGGGACCGTGTCGCATGTGGGGGTTGATCTTTATTTTGGTACCGTAGTCGGACCATGAGTGTATTGGATGAATGTAATGTTATTCATGTATTTGTGTGACGTGGCGAGTGTAAGCCAACTATGTATCTTTTCCCCTTTTATTTATTTACATGGGTTGTTGTGAAGATTACCTTACTTGCGACATTGCTTTCAATGCGGTTATGCCTCTAAGTCGTGCTTCGACACGTAGGAGATATAGCTGCATCGAGGGCGTTACAAGTTGGTAATCAGAGCCTTCCCCGACCTTAGGAGCCCCCTGCTTGATCGAATCGTTGGCGTTGTTGAGTCTAGAAAAATGTTTTGAGTCATTTAGGATTATATATATAGGAGAGTTAGGAATTCTTTTTTACTCCTAAGTCCCTTCATCGCTCTGGTAAGGCATCCTAACGTAGAGTTTTGACTCTTCTCTTCTCAAATTTCACAAAAAAAATTAGGATCACGCAGGTATCTTGGAATCGTTCTGATCGATTTGTGACGAGAACATTGTTCTTGGTGCCTCCTGTCATTTAGGGGTTGTGGCAGTGTCCCGGGGAGTTGAGCTCCGAGGTGTTGTCGTCACAATTTTATTGTTGAGATTCTGGAATACCTGAGTTTCGCCGACATCGAAAATCTCTTTTATGCAGTTGTTGGTGAGATAACCTCGACGCCACCCAGTACTGGGGCGGGAGTTTGGGAGTATTGCCATAACTTGTATAACGGATGCTTTTCTAAGGTTGAGGTAAATGATTTCTGAAGGTTTCTTGGTTATGTGTTGAAGGATGGATACAGCTAGATGTAAGATTTGCTAGATTTGGGTGAGATATTATGCTTCCCCTGTATCCCCAACACCTGATTGCATAACCGGAAAGGTTCGGGAGTTTCATAGGTGGGAATTCTTGTAGCTCTAGTTCTTCTTCCGCGGATATTTGGTTTGGGATTGGGTAATCCTCACCAAGTATTTGTTCTTGTCCGTACCTTGTTGTTTTTCTTCTACCTCAATTCTAAGTGGCTTCTCAATTTATGGAAATGTGACCATTTCAACTGGAATGCATTCATTCATTTTGTTCGGATGTGAAGACTTTATGTTGCAATTTCAACCCATTTGATTCAGCTTCAATATTTGTCTGTCAATGTGCTAACGGATGTCACCATATTCAGGATGGCTCCTCCAACGCGCACGACTCCGAATCCTGATCCGCCACCACCACCTCCACCTCCGGAGGCATGGCAAGCTGTGATAGACGCTACCAATGCAAACACGCAGCTGATCATGCAACTTCTTCAAGGGCGCAACCAAGGGAACCAGGGCCATGGCAACAATCAGAATCAGTTTGCTACACTCAACCAGTTCCTTGCTAACCAGCCAAAGACCTTCAGCAATTGTGTTGAGACAACAGACGCTGATGATTGGCTCGTGGACATATGCAAGCATTTCGAGTGCAGTAACGTCAGGCCTGAGGACTTTGTCAAGTTCGTCTCCTTCCAACTCAAAGACCAAGTTGCAGAATGGTTTCAGCAGTACAAGGATTCCAGAGGAGGCCATGTGATTACCTGGGATGAATTCCGTCAAGACTTCAAAGCTCATCATATTCCTTAGAGTGTGGTTGAGAGCAAGCGTGAGGAATTCCGCAACTTGAAGCAAGACACCATGTCTGTTTACCAGTACAACATCATGTTTCAGAAGCTCGCCCGTTTTGCTAAGCAAGACGTCCCTGACGAGAAGAGCATGATATACCAGTTCAGGGGTGGTCTCAGAGAAGAACTCCAGCTAGCTCTCGTCCTTTTTGAGCCCAAGAAGTATGATGAGTTCTACAATATGGCAATGAAGCAAGAGACTGCTCAACTAAAGTGCGATGCTACCAAAAAGCGAGTCAGAGATGCAACTCCTTCTTCCTCAACTCAAGTGGCTAAGCAGCAAAAGTATTGGCTGCCTCCTCCTCCGTTTCGTTAGCCTTATCAGCAGAAGAGCAAAGGTGGCAGTGGATCTTCCCACCCACCCAACCCTGGCTTTCAGAACAAGACTTCGTCTCAAGCTTCAAGATCAAGTGCTCCGTATCACCGTCCGCTTTCAGAGGTCACGTGCAACAAGTGCCAACAAAAGGGTCACTATGCCAACAAATGCTTCAATCAGAGGCGTCTCCCTCCTCCTCCTCCTGTGAGATCGGCAAGTACCGCAGTGGTCAAGCATAACCCCAAGCACGCCAAAGTCAACTTGATGAATGCAGCTCAGGCAGAGGAATCATCAGATGTCATCATGGGTAACCTTCCTGTTAACGATATTCCTGCAAAAGTATTTTTTGATACTGGTGCATCGCATTGTTTCATGTCAAAGCCATTTTTTTGCCAAGAATGAATTCGTTTCTTCTCATTTAGGCAAACAAATGGATATCGTTTCTCCTGGTAAACGTTTGAGTGCCGGTTTGGAGGTTCCAGATGTGACTATCACGTTGGGCGACTATAAGTTTCTTTCTTCTCCAATGGTCCTTGGTAACTCGGATATTGATCTTATTCTCGGAATGGATTGGCTTTCTAAGCACAAGGCTCAGCTTGATTGTGCTGCCAGGCAGATTCAATTGACTCATCCGTCTGAGGATGTAATTGTCTTTGCCGCAAGGGATGATACCATTCATCTGTTTTCCCTCAATGAGAAGGGTGAGCTGGATGTCATCTCTCAAATTTCAGTCGTTTGCGAATATCAAGACATCTTTCCAGAAGAGCTTCCAGGAATGCCTCCGCATCGGCCAGTTGAATTTGTCATCGATCTTGAGCCTGGCACGGAACCTGTTTACAAACGTCCTTACAAGCTTGGACCTGAAGAGTTGAAGGAGCTGAAGAAGCAACTCGATGCTCACACCCCGCAGTCGAGTCGACTATTTGGTCGATGCGAGGGAGAGGAAAGTGATCTTTCGGGCAGGCCCGATTGATATGCTTGAAGTCAATGCACATGCGAAGTGAGTCGTCCTTCTTTGGGACCATGACAACATTAGCTAACCACTTGGAGTGGTAAATCTCTCGGATAAACTCAGCTGCTAGAAGCCGAGCCACTTCTTCACTGATTGCCTTTCTCTTCTGTACGATGGACCGTCGAAGATGTTCTTTGACTGGTTTCACTTTTGGATTGACTCGCAAACGATGCTCAGCCAGTCCCCAGGGAACACCTGGCATGTCAGAAGGTTTCCATGCAAAGATGTCCCAGTTCTCTAGGAGGAACTGGATGAGCGCTTCTTCCTATTTGGAGTCGAGTGTTGTTGAAACTAGCGGGTCCACCCGCGCAATTGCGCGGCTAGAGTTGATTTTTTAATAAATAATATGTTTTAGCTATTTTTATTAATAGTCTTGTTAAATCTCAATCCATTGAGTTTTCATTACGTCTCAGTCGATGCTATATTCGTGTGATTTTACATTGAGACCCATTCAACTTTTTTCCGGTTTTTTTTCCTTACATGTTATGTCGTTTGACTAAGGCTTGATTAAGCCTTAGTCGACTGAGACCTGACAAAACCCTTTTTCTTAATCGTATAGACATGCATTTAACATTTTTTGACATTGTACAAAAGATTATAATTATTGCCAGTAGAACACCTCCATATGCATTGTCCTCTTCATACCATTCTTTTTGTGTTTAAGTTACCTCAGTTTATTATTTTAGTTCTCTAAGCATTTATTTTTAATGAATGTCTAACAATTTTCTATTTGTCTATTTGTCTATTTTTACAATATGGTCCTAATCCATCCCGAGATACTGGATTATGTAGGTTTTTCAACGAAAAATCCTAGATTAATTTTCAGAAAAAATATATTATGTACTACTTCCATCCCTAAATATGTAAGACGTTTATCCGCTCAATACAAAGTTAGTAGCTAATACCAGTTGCGTTAGAAAAGAAAATTCTATATATATTTACCATCCCAACAGAAAAAAAACAGTGCTAGAAGTGTTTCGAGCAGGCGTTCGTAGGCCGTCTGATACAATCGCCATAGAGCAGCGCTTGACAGATGGAATTGGGAGAAGCAATACGAAGCGACATATGTTTTTTTGATAACTCCGCTTTTCGTCATTTTATTCATTTAGCGAATTCAAATCCGCGTGCAAAATGCACGTCAGGAACCCAGGGGCCACATAGTCAAAGATTACACTTGACTCGACATTGGGAGCTTCACGTTTCTTTAATCTACAGTATTTTGCATCTCGTTGAAAAATCTACTGTATTTTGCATCTCGTTAAAAAATCTACTGTATTTTGCATCTATACGGCTGTAGTACCATTCATCCCTTTCCCCATTCTCATTCTCCTCCTGTTCCTTACCTGATCTAAGGATTCATCCACAATACGTTGCTAGATCTTGCTAAGAAAAGAGGACAGGGGAGAAGTGGGATTTGGGGTGGAGTGCGGTGGCTCCAGGCTCCCGGCGGCGGCATGTCATCCAGCTCGACCACACGTGCCTGCAGCTCGCCGCCGTCATCGATTGGATGGCCATGGAGTTGGGTCCACTTGAACATGAGGGGTGGCACTCCTCTAGGTAATCACTCATCTTCCTCTCCTTCTCCTTCCTTCCCAGATCTTGGTCTGCTAACCTCCAGCAATGGCATGAATTCTTTATGGAGATTTGCTATGGCTATGAGAAGGGGATGATTAAGGTCACCTGACCTTTCTCCGTCTTTTCCCGTGTAGAAATTTTCTGTTGGAGAGAAGGATTTTTTGCCCCCAAGCAGCAAGGCTTCGAGGTCACCGGAGAAAATAAGAGATTCGTTTCACTGAGTGGCGTTGCTCTCCAGTTCGTGGCGCTGGCCTAGAGCTGTGTCGTCGGGTTGGACGGCCATGTTCTTCATAGTGTTCTAGGATATAACTTATGTCACTTGCCATTGATGTGCCTTGCGTTGTTTTAGGGAATCGAACCTATTTTTTTAGTTGACATTCTGCCCAACTTTGATTATTGTCTCTTCAAGACAACCGTAATAATTATATGAAGTTTCCTATAGCAAAAAGTGTTCAATATTTGTTGGATAAAAGGTGTGTTCTTTCTATTTGTTGTTACCATATATTAGCAACTTATATTAATAATAGGTGTATTTAAGACAAAGAAAGAAGGCTTGCATGTATTCACTGACTTTGGCCCATATGTGTTAATTGATATGCAATAGATTTTAGTTCTTTCACATGTGTTGTGGGAGATGCCTATAACACTGAAGCTTTTCTCTTTGTTCTCTTCAACTGAAAAGGCTGTAGGATAGAAGGGTTGTTTCCAAGAACAACATAAAACTCACAAAAGTGCATGTATGAATGTGTTTCGAATAATTACAATTTGACATGTTTCTCATAGTGCTAAGTTTTGACCCTTATCTAATAACTGTCCGCCTTATACTGATCTTTGTCAAGCATTATTTCTCTATCTCAGTAAACATAAATGGTTTGCTTGGTGCTTCTGAGATCTTCCCATCCAATAAGTTTAGCAATTTTTACATACCACTCTCATTAAGAGTAAATATAATATGAAAGTTCTCATTCAAATTAGCAGAATATGCTTACCAGGTGTTATGGTTTCTTAATATGTACCACAATTTTCGCAGTAGGACTTTCCACTTTCCTTTGTAGTTAGTTTGTGTCAATCAGAATTTGATCATTTGAATATTTTTGTGTAATAGATTATTATACATATTGTTGTGAAAAACAAAATCGTAAAAAAATCACCCAAAAACTTAAAGTTAGCATCCCGAAGAAGTTGAGAGACAATTAATTTAGATATGACTCCACTATAACTGATATGACTCAATTGTCAGAAAAGCACTACAGGTCTAAGAGTCTCGTTTCCTCAAGAAGTGGTGATATCATATCTTAGAAGAAGTTTGAACCACCACCTGACTTGTCTTGGTTTTGTGCCTCATTCCAGTAAGTTCTCGTAATGTTCTCCTTCTATAAAATATTTCTATGTTCCTTGTTTATTGTTATCCATCTCGATCGTTTTTGGTAAACTTTCTTGTCCTGCATATATGGAGTTAGTCAAGTAAAATTGTTATGTTATATTGGTGAATAAACATGAGTCACGATTCATTTGGAAAAGTAATAGAAGATATTTAGATTTATCTAGCATGACTCAAAATCTTCATCAAGTATACGGCTTTAGATAGGTTGGCGCTTGTTGCTTTTGTACCGTGCCTCGTACCATTGTCTATTTTTCTGCCCAAAGTCTGACTTGTCTGTCCGTTAGAATTAGATACAAGTGCTTGCATGTACACATGGGATGTGTTTGGTGGCTAGACTTTTTAGTATATTTCCCAGTAAGTTGAATGATTTAGGCGTGCCTTTTGTTTTTCACCGAAGGACCTGCCCATGTTTTTTTAAAGTGTGTAGATGATCTGATTTTGTACTCCAAGTAGGTTGAATTACTTAGGCGTATATTTTTTTCTCTCTCAAAAGGACATGCCCACTTTTTCCGAATTTGTATAGGTGACCTAGCTTTGTACGTACGGGCCCATACTGAAATATGTTTGTACGTGAACAATCATTTCCTAGTAGATTGAATTACTTAGGCGTGCACATGGATTACTTAGACCTTTTCCGTGCCTCTTTCTTTTTCGGCTGTGTAGATCTGTATATATTCTTCTGGCGCTGGTTGACTTTAGGCACAACCCTATTAAATCAATGACAAATCTATTAGATTTGTTTGTAACATCATTGGCCTTACTGTATGAATTTCTACAATAATTACATTCTCATTTGAAAAATAAGAAAACATTCCCCATACTTAGTTCTGGTTTCATCACTCCTAAACGGATAAGCTTCCCGCAAAAAAAAGGGCAAGCTGAAAAGTGTTAATCTTAGCCGCAATGGTGGAAGTCCAATTAAAATTTCAGTAATGGGCATGCATTTTGCACTTGATCTGTTATTAGAAGCAGTTTTGTGGCAATATGAAGTTTGTAAAATCATTTTTGTTATTCTTGATTCCTTTTTTTGCGGGGATTGTTATTCTTGATTGCACATGCTTCATTTGGGTGAATAATCCAATGTCATACAAAGTTGGAGATTAATTTCTTCAAGTTTGGAAATATCAATTAGATTATTTAAAAGTATAGAGTATAGACATACCTGAGCCTTCCTTAACTTTATCTCCTTGTTTTTGTATCGTGTCCTTGGTGGCAAACTCGGAGTTGTAATCTAGAAAACATTCTAATGGTCCTTTCACCTTCTTTACCTTTAAATTGTACTCCCTCCGTTTTTTTAGTCTGCATATAAAATTTGGTCAAACTCAAACTTTGTTAACTTTGACTAAGTTTATAGAAAATAATATGAAGATTCACAATATGAAATCAATACTGTTAGATACCTCATGAAATGAATTTTCATACCATATAGCTTTACTATTGTAGATGTTAATATTTTTTTCTATAAAGTTGGTCAAACTTTACACAGTTTGACTTTGACCAAATCTTATATGCTGACTAAAAAGAAACGGAGGGAGTATGAAGAAATAAATTAATTTCATTTCTCAATGGTGATACTTTGTGGATTCTTCTATTCGGGTTGCAGCTGTGAGATTCTGGATCAGAGTTCGATATACCTGAGTTGTTGAGCATGCTCTTCGAGTGCGCGCTGGAGGTTCTTCAGTCGACTGCGCTCAGCCAAGTTGGCCAGGCGCGCGTCCTCCAAGGCTCGGGCCTCGGGTGTTTCTCCAACGATAGGAGTGTGAAGTGCATCCATGTTCCAGCGGCGAAGTTCTTCCCTCTGCAGCGAAGAGAGGGGTTCGGGACGGTACTCCTCGTCAACACGCGACGAATCGCCTCCGCCATCGCCACCGTCGCCGCGGGGGAAGCCAGGAGGACTGCGAGGTCCATTGACCATCAGGACTTCCGCCGCGGGGTCACTGCTGTCGCACTCGGATGCAGTCTCTACGGAGCCAGTCGACAGGTCGAACATGCCGTAGAGAGTTTCATCGGGATCGATTGCCGCGACCTGGGGGGTGGCCGACTGGCGAGCCACCGCGTGCCTCACCCGCTGCTGAAGTCTCGATCGACCGGAACGCTTGCGCCGGTGGGCTACAGGGAGGGAGGACAGCACAGGAGCCGACCGATACTGAGTCGACGGCTGTCGTAGGAGAACGCCATGGACGCACGCGCGAAAGTGCGTTGCCCCGTGGACGGGGAGCGCCTCGACGTAGAGTGGATCTTCTTGGAGCCAAGCGGAGTCGTCGGCGATGAACACGAGCTCGCCGAAATGGATCTCACGGCCCTCGGCCAAACCTCCGCCTGAAACCATGTTGATGGGGATTGGAAAAACCGCAACTTCTCCAACAAGTCGCTAAGACACCGGCCCCACGGTGGGCGCCAACTATCGTGGTTCTAAGTCTGACAGTAGAATAGGGGGTAGGTATGTAGAGGCAAGATCTTAGCTATGGAGAAGTTGTACACGCGAGTTTTACGAGTTCAGGCCCTTCTCGGAGGAAGTAATAGCCCTACGTCTCGGAGCCCTGAGGCGGTCGACTGGATTATATGTGTGTGTGTTACAGAGGGTGCAAACCCTTGTCCCAGAGGAGGGGGGTGGCTTATATAGAGTGCGCCAGGACCCCTGCTCCCCTCCGTTACACAGGGTTCAATATTCATAAAGAGAGAGCGTTACAGGTAACATCTGTAATAAAGTGCTACATATTATCATTAAATATACGAGTAAATGCCTGACCGTTGCTGCCAAGAGCGGCTTTAGGTCTTCTTGTACGTCGAGTGGTCTTTTACATGGTCGAATGGTTGAGTAGTCGAGTGACTTAAAGAAGAAGGAGTCTCCGAGTGAATGGTAGGTCGAGTGGATTGCACTCGACACCTTTATTGGGTCCTCCCTGTTTACTCTTGAACTTCTTTGCTTCTAAGACAAGGACCTTAGGTAGGACGTATAGGTCGGGCCTATTACCCTGCCCCAGGTCTATGCCCTCATCAGTGACCATGGCCCGCGTTGATGACAAGTTTAGGACAGGCCGTTGACGAGCCGATTTGACAGAGAATGTTGGGCCTTTAGCCGGGCCAGCCCATTATGGTTTGTAGAATCTTGTGAGCCTTTAGCTGGGCCAGCCCGTTGTGGTCCGCAAAATCTTGTGGGCATTTAGCTGGGCCAGCCCATTATGGTCTGCAAAATCGTGTGGGCCTTTAGCTGGGCCAGCCCATTATGGTCCGCTAAATTTTGTGGGCATTTAGCTGGGCCGGCCCATTATGGTCCGCTAAATCTTATGGGCCTTCGGTTGGGTCGGCCCATTTAAACTTTGTGGGCCACTTTTGGGCCGGTCCACGTGTCAACATATTATAGGCCCATCTCGACCGTTGGATGAGTGACACCTGTGCCAACGCGGAGCTGACGCGTGGATCCGTCAGCCAATGAGAATTTTACACGTGGAAAATCGGCATTGGTCATGGCTGTTAACGGGTTATCGGATCCAAAATCTGACCTGGTAGCTTAACGACATTCCGTTACGGTGGATGCCACGTGTCGGTCACCCTTGACGAAAGCACTTCTGTGACGCGTGATTTATCGTCATGGAAGTGGACACTTCCGTGATGATAATTTTGGCAATGTCATGGAACACTTCTACGACAGCACAGGTATGACTATCTTGATTCTGTCATAAATTTGTCATGGATGTACATGCATGACAGAAAACGCGACCTACTGTGACAAACACGTATCATCACGGAAGTGTATTTTTTTCTAGTGGCCGTAGGTTTCGCTAGTGGCTTCTCTCGAGAAAAAGAGCAAATGGTGGGTAAACAAATTACTATTGGGAAATTGATAGAGCCTCAAATAATTATGACGGTATCCAGGCAATTTATCATTACATAGGCATCACGTCCAAGATTAGTAGACCGACTCCTGCCTCCATCTACTACTATTACTCCACACATTGACCGCTATCCAGCATGCATCTAGTGTATTAAGTTCATGGAAAAACGGAGTAATGCAATAAGAACGATGACATTATGTAGACAAGATCCGTTTATCCATATGGATGTAGATATAGATCTCATCTTTTTATCCTTAGTAGCAATGATACATACGTGTCGGTTCCCTTTCTGTCACTAGGATCAAGCACCATAAGATCGAACCCACAACCGGGCACCTCTTCCCATTGCAAGATAAATAGATCAAGTTGGCCAGACAAAACCCAAATATCAGAGAAGAAATACGAGGCTATAGGAGATCATGCATAAAAGAGATCAAAGAAACTCAAATACTTTCATGGATATAAAAAGATAGATCTGATCATAAACTCTAAATTCATCGATCCCAACAAACACACCGCAAAAGAATTACATCATATGGATCTCCAAGAGACCATTGTATTGAGAATCAAGAGAGAGAGAGATGAAGCCATCTAGCTACTAACTATAGACCCAAAGGTCTACAAAGAACTACTCACGCATCACCAGAGAGGCACCAATGGAGGTGGTGAACCCCATCCGAGATGGTTTCTAGATTAGATCTGGTGGTTCTGGACTCTGCGGTGGCTGGGTCAATATTTCATCGACTCCCCTACGGTTCTGGGATTTTTTGGGGTATTTATAGAGCAAAGAGGCGGTCTGGGGGCACCTGAGGTGGGCACAACCCACTAGCGCGCGCCTGGGCCTCCTGGCGTGCCCTGGTGGGTTGTCCCCTCCTCGGAACTCCCCCAGGTGCAACCAGGGCCCAATATCTTCCATCTGGTCCATAAAAAATCTCCGTAAAGTTTCGTGGCATTTGGACTCCGTTTGATATTGATTTTCTGCGATGTAAAAAACATGGAAAAAAACAACAACTGGCACTTGGCACTATGTCAATAGGTTAGTTCCAAAAAATGATATAAAATGATTATAAAACATCCAAGATTGATAATAAAACAGCATGGAACATTCAAAAATTATAGATACGTTGGAGACGTATCAATTGGGGGTCCAAACCAGAGGTGAAGATACTCCAAAAGGGCATCGCCGACATGTGTGAGAACCCCGTTCGCACCAATGTGATTCGACTGATGCTCTTCTGCCGCATCCTTCCCTTCCAGCGCCGGGCCTCCCCCATGTGGGAGTTTAATCCGGAGGAGCCACAGACCCTGAAGCGCTTCTTCGGCACCACACACGAAGATATATGGAAGCAGCTCTTCAAGGCTCCAAAAAAGTGGCCGAAGAAGACCGAGGATATCAGACTCGACATCGAGAAGCCAGCCACGGCAGTAAGCATATTCGTTCCAAAGACCTATCCGGTCAATATTTCAGATATAATAGGAATTATATTGTTTGCTTTCCTTATAGGTCTGTACGGCAAAGGTGGAGCGGATCAACTGTCCGGCACCGCTTCCTGAGAACCCGGCCACACCCCAGCTAACGAAGATGCTGGTCCCGGCGCCCTATCAGGCGCCGGAGAAGAAGACCAAGAAGAAGAAGGGCAAGGAGGCCAAGGGCGGCCCCCGCCATAAAGGTCCTTCAGAAACAGTGTCCGAAGAGACTGAGGCCCTCTCTTCCCACGAGGGAGACAAGGAAGAAGAGGAGGGGGAGGGGGAAAGCGACTCCCCCCGCAAGGGGAGGAAGAAGAGGGCGGCTCCCGAAGACCCAGAGGGGGATGCGCCCAAGAGGGGGAAGCTGACCCTCCCGAACAATTCGGACTCAGAGTCCAAACTACTCGCCAAGAGACCTCCCAGGGTGAATCCCCTGGCCGAATCGTAAGTATTTAGAAACTTACTATTTATCTTCAGTATACCTGCTTCCATTATGTAAGTTATTTTGTTATTTGTCTTTCAGTCCTCCCCGCGTGCTCCCGCATACTCCATTATCGGAGGGGAATTTTCTACCGCCCAAAATGGCAGAGAGTGACACGCCGCCGCGAGCCCCCTCGCCTATCGCCATGGAGGACACCGAAGTGTCGTCCAAAAGGACCTCTCCTGGCCGAGAGGGGGCGAGTGAAGCTATCAAGAGGGTGCCCGAGGTCAATACCTCGGTCACCGAAGACTTAGGGGAGGCGACCCCGATGACATCCGACGGTGGGGAGCCCCAGCAATCCGGGCTCCAGCCGAACACCGTTCCGGAGGCCAGCATGGCTCTGGAATCGGATAAATGGCCCCCTTCGAAAGAGGGGGGAGGAGCAACAGCTCCATCGGCAGCCTCCACTAATCTAGAAGCACCGCATGCTCTGGAGGAAGCACTGCAAAGTGCCTCCGTAGTGGAGGAGCACCGCACCCTGATGGGTGTGGTTATGGAGAAGACTCAGTCTGCTAAAAACGGACCGAACGAAGCCTTCTGTAGCCTACTAACAGGCTTTGAGGTATGCGACGTAATGCTCTGAAAACTTTTCATATAGAAGAATACACCTGTGTATAGATAGTAGCCCCTGAGGCTCTGTCTGGTTTAGAAGAAACCGGATAGAGGATCCACATAGTCAACGGGATGGTAACATACTGTGCTATTATTGTGACGGGCCTCCATGTTGGCGGCAACCGCCCAGGCCGCAAAACTTTCCGAACTCAATTGGAAGCTTCAAATGGCCAATGAGGAGCTCGAACGCATCCATAAGTGGTTCAATGAAACGTAAGGTATGCGTATGATGTGAAAATTTACTTTCAAGCCAGCAGTGATATGCATATTTAGAGTTTAAATCATAGAATGCTTTGATTATGATCGTAGTTGGTGCAGCCAAGGTCGAGACCCTCGAAGGTGCCCTTGCCCAGGCCAAGAAAGAAGCAGAGGCGAATAAGGCATCCACTGATAAAGCAACCGCTGAACTAGAGGCCAAACAAACTACCCGCCGCCAACATGAAGCTCGAGTGACCAAAATCGAGCAGGAGATGAAGGATGCCATCAGCAAATGCGAGACATTGGAGAAGAAGACTTCAGACCAGACGTCCGAACTTGCCAAGGCTCTCCATGATGCCAAAGATGCGCGGAGAGAATCCTGGAGCGCTCGCGAAGAGATCCACCAGGCGAAGCAGATAGCGGCTGGTAAGGCCTTTCATTTACAAAGTATTTTTGGAGGTCAGAGGTATGCTTTTCTCACCCAAGTGTGGAGTTCTCTAGACGCGTTTGTGGATCTTCCGAGGAGTGCCGCCGATGCCGCACAGTTCTTCCGAGCCCAGGAGGGGAACTCGACTGAGAAGCTGTTCTGGTCGCAATTTCTCACGCCGGAACACCCGACGCCTCTGAACGACCAGCTGAAGCAGCTGATGGAGCTGCATAGGGTGGCAGGCTTGGCCATGGAGGACCTAATAGTCCAACTCTGGCCGGCTGAGACGATCCCTAGCAGCTACTTCAGTTTGGTGAAGCGACTTGTCGATGCGCGGCCGCGGATTGATGCTATGAAGTGCTCGGCCTGCATAGAGGGTGCCCGGATGGCCTTCGCCCGTGTTAAAATGCAATGGGCGAAGATGAAGTCCACTGAAGTGGCAACCGCAGGCCCGCCTGAAGGCAAAGATCATCGAAAGCCAGAGAGGTACTTCGACGAAGTCTTAGAAGGAGCCCGGGAGATAGAGGGCCAATGTTCGAAGGACATAATATTTGATTAGATGTGTTTGGGTTGTACAAACTATGTTGTGAACCCATGCCATTATATATCTATGTTTGCGCCTTTTGTTTCAAGCGATTTGTTTCTCCTGTGCGGCCTTTTATTGTTAAATTTCTGAAATTTGCCAGTCGTCGGCTTCAGCCCCCATGTAGATGCTACAGGGGTGTTCCTCATAATGCATGACCACACTTTATCCAACGTTTTGGTCCATAAAGGATGTGCCCGCGAGGTGAACCAGGCAATCGGACTATGCGGCTTCATTACTTTCACTTAGCCATAGGAGTTTGACTGTGGGGCTAAGTACTAGCCCCTTGTGCGTGTGCAGCTATCTGGATTACGGTGCTTTTTCCACGTGGCTAGATGAAGACCAGCCCCCCGTATAACACGGGGTGAATCGCTAACGATTTTTAGTATAATACTAAGTCACCAGATCGCCGACCAGCTCTCGCCTATCATGACAGTCAGTTTTCGGCTTTCTCTACTAAGGTACTTGACCGGACGAACCGGAAATACAATCGCAGTAGTTCTCCTTTTACTACCTTAGCCGAACGGGCGGAATGTAAGGTGGTAAGCACAGGAGCCGGGCAACCCAACCATAGACCAAAGACATGATTCGGAGCCAATGCATATAATGCAATATCCGGGACCCCAAAGAGTTCCCTATAGGTGTTCGGGCTAGAAATGTGCATGGCCGATTACAACCCCCGGTGTTAAGGCCGGACTAAAGCACGTGTGTCAATCTGAAGTAGGGAGGGAATATAGATGATAGTATAAAATAAAGTAATTGCCAGACAAAAGTGGTGATCGACTGCTTCCTTTATACCCTGATTAATACGTCGAGCCGTGTTGCTACAGATAATGCCATGAATATCGAGGCCATTTTACATGCCAAAAGTTTACACAAGGGAAAGGTTTACATACGACCTAAAAGTAATGGTTTGAAGATCCCAATGGTGCCCTGCCGCACGTCTGCGCCATTTCTCCTTGGTAGGACATCCTTTGAGAGGAGAGGTCGATGGTTGTCTGGAAGAAAGAGGCATCTAGAAAAGAGCCCCTGTACAACCGCATATCAGGTAGGTTTTTTAAGGAACCTGCAGTGGAAAAAATGTTGGAGGTCCAAATAGGGTCAAGCCGTACTATGGATGTTCCTCGGCGCTGCCCAAGGTATTTTAAGTGCATAGTCAAGTACGCGCGGTACGTATGCCACAACCTTATGGGTCGTCCGGCGGAGGCCAAACTGCTATTCAAGCTCCAGCTCCACCGAGCTACCACATTGTAATGCGGATCGGACTCGCTTAGCGGTGTCATGGGTCTTGAAGACCGACGAGCTGTTCGGCTTGATGAGGCGGCCCTGTACTTCGGCTGCTAGGGCCGCGGTGTGCTTCTTAGTTCGGAGGGAGCACTCCATATTCCCATTTATTGCGATGACGCAACAAGTTCCACGCATTTTGAGCTTCACATAGGCATAGTGCGGGACTGCATTAAAGCGGGCGAAAGCAGTTCGTCCGAGCAGTGCATGATAACCACTGTGAAAAGGGACGATGTCGAAGATCAATTCTTCGCTTCGGAAGTTTTCTGGAGAGACGAATGCTACTTCTAGTGTTAAGGAGCCCGTGCAACGGGCCTCCACGCTGGGTATTATCACTCCTTTAAAGGTAGTGTTGCTAGGCTTGATTCTTAACGGGTCGATACCCATCTTACAGATAGTATCCGTGTAGATCAAGTTGAGGCTGCTATCGCCGTCCATATGGACTCTAGTAAGATGGTATCTGTCGATGCTGGGATCGAGTACCAGGGCTGCCGAAACTCCATGGCAGATACTGGTTGGGTGGTCCCTGCGATCAAAGGTTATTGGACAAGCTGATCACGGGTTGAATTTTGGGGTGACAGGCTCTACGACGTAGACGTCCCTTAGTGCGCGTTTGTGCTCCCTCTTGGGGATGTGGGTGACATAGATCATGTTCACCATTTTCACCTCGGAGGGGAACTATTTCTTTCCCCCAGTGTTCGGCGGGTGCGGCTCATCATCATCCTTGCTTTGAGGTCCTTTCCCCTCATGTTTGGTATTTAATTTACCGGTCGGTTTAAAAACCCAGCAATTTCTGTTGGTGTGGTTGGCAGGCTTGTCAGGGGTGCCAAGAATCTGGCAAGGTCGCTCAAGTATTTTGTCCAAGTTGGATGGACCGTCCCTATTACTTTTGAACGGCTTATTCCACTGACCGGGTTTAGAGCCACTAAATCCGGCGTTTACTGGCATATCCTATGTTTCTTCGTTGTTGTTCCGACGCTTGTTTTTGCTGTGTCGTGGCTTGCCGTTGCCATCCCTGGCCTCAGAAGTGCCAGGGTCGCTGGAGTTGTTGCTTCTACGAGCCAACCCAGCTATCTTCGCCTGCACAAATGCGGGTCATAAGTGCAGTAAGAGCTACCATAGTCTTCCGATTTTCCTGACCGAGGTGTCGGGCGAGCCATTCGTCACGAACACTGTGCTTAAATTCCGCCAAGGCTTCGGCATGCGGCCAGTCCATGATTTGGTTCTTTTTAAATAAGAACTGATTCCAAAGTTTGCAAGCTGACTCTCTGGGTTGCTGGATTATGTGGCTCAGGTCATCGGCATCCGGTGGCCGGGCATAAGTGGCCTAAAAGTTGTCCCGAAAAGCATCCTCTATGTCTACCCAACTTCCAATGGAGTTCTCTAGGAGTCTGTTCAACCAGTGTCGTGCTAGTCCTTTAAGCTTTAGAGGGAGGTATTTAATGGCGTGGAGATCATCTCCGTGACCCATGTGAATATCGATAAGAAAGTCTTCAATCCATATAGCGGGATCCTTCGTTCCATCGTATTGCTCGATGATCACGGGTTTGAACCCTTCCAGAAATTGATGCTGCATTACCTCACTGGTAAAGCACATGGGGTGTGCGGAACCTCTGTACCGGGCGACGTCGCGGCGGAGTTTGGATGACATCTGTATTCGGTGCTGACCCCGGACTTGGTTATGTTCGTCGTGCCAAGCTTGATGGCCGTCATATCATGCTGGGGAACGTTCTCTTGATCCATAGATTGATCTGGTCTGTTTGGCTCTATTGGTCAGGTCCGGACGTAGGCCGTACGTGTAGCCCGGAGCTGCTACTCCCTTGCCTCTATGACGAGGGGGCGCGGGCTGGTGTTCGGCATAATTAGCTGTTTTGTCCCGTCCACATGGTGGTCGGTCTAGTTGATCAGCATGATGGTATTTTGACGGTATTGGCTCAAAGGCCTCGTTGTCGAATTGTGGCAGTAGCCTTCGTTTCGTATAACCTTTTGTTTGGCACTCAAATCCACATTATTCTTTGGTGGCTAGGACCTTGGTCCATCTGTCGTTGAGCGTATCCTCTTCAGCTTGAATCTGCTGTTGTTTCTTTTTCAGGCTCCATGCGGCGGCGATGAGTCATCGCTTGAAGCATTCTTGTTCGAGGGGTTCCTCTGGGATGATGAAATCTTCGTTACCGAGGCTAACATCCTCTTCGGAGACAGGTAAGTAGTTACTATCTTCCGAATCCTCATGATCGGCGAGTTCTTGGGGGCTGTATTGGCCCTCTTCCCTCTCATCCTACTCGAACGCGGGCTCTACGGGGTGGTCGGGGTCTTCGGCGTTGTCCGCAGTGTCATTATCTCTGGTGCCGATATTGCTTTCCCTTCCCCGACGCGATCGTGAGCGGCGCCGCTGACACCGGTGTTTTGGTGGTTCATCGACGGGCTTATCCTCATCTGGATCTTGAGTGCCATCGCCGTCCTTCTTCTCAGGCCTGTCCACCATGTATACATCGTTAGTAGTAGTCGACGTCCAACGCCCAGTGGTTGGTGGGTTTTGACCTGGTTCGGCTTTGACATCATCGTCCATGCCATCAATGTCTTCGGAGGCGTAGTCTAGCATGTCGGTTAGATCCTCGACCGTGGCTATTAAGTGGGTGGTGGGTAGGACGTAAAATTCCCTACTCTCAGCCCCCAGTTCAATCTAGGCGTAGTTCAGAGGTGACACTTCCGTGATGGCGAGAGATTGTATTAAGTCCAGAATTTCATTTAAGAGCGAAAGTTGGACGGGCATATGAGGATCTGCAGAGCTAGGATCGGTGATAACCACTTGACCAAGCCCGATGGACGCAAACCTCAAGAGTTCGGAATTGATGTCCAGAGGAGAGTCTGGCTTCCTGATGACGGGGAGAGTCCCGTTCGACTCCGGGTCTGCCGATAGAGTGGTCGCATCTGGGTCTCCGGCTAGAAACTCCGTGATGGGAGAGAGTTTGGCGGGGTCCACCCTCCCGTCTTTGGACGAAGTGGTCCGCTCCAGATCTAAGGCCGAGGCGGACATGAGCGTCGACCCCTGGACGGGATCTAATAGTAGATTCGAAGGGCCTCCTTCGTGTGAGTGGGGAGCGGCGGCCGAGGCCGTGAACCCCTCGAAGATCAAATCTCCTCGGATATCGGTGATGTAGTTCAAGCTTCCAAACCTGATCTCGTGACCAGGGGCGTAGCTGTCGACATGCTCAAGGTGATCGGTTGAGTTGGCACGTAGCACGAAGCCACCAAACACAAAGAGTTGGCTAGGGAGAAAGGTCTCCCCGAAAACAGCGTCGTCGTCGATGACGAGGCGAACCATCGATTCTTTTGTTGACAACACAACGGAACTCTCAATGAAAGCATGAATGTCGGTTTCAAAACTGGTAGATCTCAGGTAGGTGGTCCCAAGCTGTGTGTCTAAGGATTGATGGTAACAAGGGACAATTGGGACATGATGTTTACCCAGGTTCGAGCCCTCTTAAAGGAGGTAAAACCCTACGTCCTGCTTGATTGTATACGATGTGTATAAAGGTTACAAGAGTTGACCTACCTCGAGATCGTAATGGATAAACCCTAGCTGTCTAGCCTATGATTATTCTGATAGCCTCTATGGACTAAACCCTCTGGTTTATATACACACCATAGGGCCCTAGGGTTGTACAGAGTCAGCTTGCAGAGGAAGGAAACATTACACCCGGACACCAAACATGTCGCTCTATGCACATAAGAGTCCTACCCGGGCACGGGGGATAGCCTTCTACTTTATCTTCACGGCCCAGCAGACCGGCACATATCGAATAGACCGGACACCCGAGGACCCCCTAATCTAGGACTCCCTCAAATACAGCGAGGTAGTGGATGGGTTCCGGCAGCACGACGGTGTGGTGACGCTGATGGTGATGCTATCTCCGCAGGGCTTCGCCTAAGCACTACGGAAAATATGACTGGTGGTGTAAACAGTGGGGGGAGGGGCACCGCACACATCTAAGAAAATGTTGTGTTGTGCTAGGCGCCCCCTCCCACATATATATAGGTGGGAGGGAGGGAGGAGCAGCCAAGGGGGTGCCCCAAGTAGGGGGAATCCTACTTGGGGTCTCTCCCAACCCCCCTTCCTTTTTAGGTGAGCGGGGAAAGGCAGGGGAAGGAGGCGGCCCCCTTTCATTTCTCCCATGAGAAGGGGAAAGCAGGAGGGGCTAGCCCTCCCCCCTTCCTTCCCTAGGGCCAGCCAGCCAGGGAGAGGGGCGCACCAGCCCCCTGTGGGCTGGTCTGTCCCTCCCTTGGCCCATTAGGCCCATGACTACCCGGTGCATCCCGAAACTCTTCCGGTGTCTGAATACAATTGTCTTATATATGAATCTTTACCTCTCGACCATTTAGAGACTCCTCATCATGTCTGTGATATCATCCGGTACTCTGAACAACATTCGGTCACCAAATCATATAACTCATATAACACTATATCATCAATGAACGTTAAGCGTGCGGATTCTACGGGTTCGAGAACTATGTAGACATGACCGAGACACCTCTCCGATCAATGAACAATAGCGGAACCTGGATGCCCATATTGGCTCCTACATATTATATGAAAATCTTTATCGGTCAAACCGTTATGACAACATACATAATTCCCTTTGTCCATCGGTATGTTACTTGCCCAAGATTCAATCGTTGGCATCTTCATTCCTAGTTCAATCTTGTTACCGGAAAGTCTCTTTACTCTTTTTGTAATACATCATCTCGTAACTAACTCCTTAGTCATTTTCTTGCAAGCTTATGATGTGTATTACCTAGAGGGACCATAGATACCTATCCAATACTCGGAGTGACAAATCCTAATCTCGATATATGCCAATGCAACAAACACTTTCAGAGATACCTGTCGAGCATCTTTATGATCACCCAGTTATGTTGTGACGTTTGATAGCACACAAGGTATTCCTCTGGTATCCGGGAGTTTCATAATCTCATAGTCGAAAGAATATGTATTTGACATGAAGAAAGCAATAGCAATAAACTGAACGATCAATATGCTAAGCTAAGGGATGGGTCTTGTCCATCACATCATTCTCCTAATGATGTGATCCTGTTATCAAATGAAAACACATGTCTATGGTTAGGAAACCTTAACCATCTTTGATCAATGAGCTAGTCTAGTAGAGGCTTACTAGGTACACAGTATTTGTTTATGTATTCACACATGAATTTAAGTTTCCGATCATTACAATTCTAGTATGAATAATAAACCTTTATGATGAATAAGGAAATATAAAATAACAACTTTATTATTGCATCTAGGGCATATTTCCTTCAATTTTTTCTAGGTCAAAATGGATTAGATACCAGAAGAGGGGCACCGGAGGTGGGCCGAGGAGGGCACAACCCACCAGGGCGCGCCCAGGTTGGTTGTGCCCACCTAGTGGGGGCCCTCTGGTTGTTATTTACTCCAATAATTCTTAAATAATCCATGAAAAATCTCTGTGAAGTTTCAACTTATGAGATGTGCATAATAGGTAGCTTTGATGTGCTTTTTCAGGTCCAGAATTCCAGCTGCCGGCATTCTCCCTCTTGGTGTAAACCTTGCAAATTATGAGAGAAAAGCCATTAGAATTACTCCCAAAAGCATTATTATGCATAAAAAATTTATAAATAATAGTAGGAAAACATGATGCAAAATGGACGTATCAAGTGGGAGAGGGGGTCCCCTTGTAGGACGCCATTCGAGTTGCGGATGATATCAGTGAGATCCCAATTTACTAGCACTCTCGTTGATGAGGTTGCAAGCATCCTAGCAATCCATCCCATCCACCGGTCACTGAATCCTCTTATATTTCACAATTGTAGCAGGAACTCCCAAGAAAGCCTGTCAAAGGCTTTAGTTATATCCACCTTCAAGAGCATTGCCGGCTATTTTTCCGCTTTTAGAGTTCTGATGAGCCTGCGTACCAACATGAAATTCCCCATTATGAATCTTCTCTTGATGAATGCACTTTGACAGGGAGAAACTAGCCAGTGCATCTTCGGTTGTAATCTATGTGCTAGCATCTTGGTGAAGATTTTGGCAATTGTGTGCTTCGCCCCTTCAATCTTTGGCAGCAGCACCATGCATGTAGTGTTTAGCTTGTGGAAGTTTGCAAAGTTGAGGTTCTGGAGCTTTGTAATTATCGCCATGATGTTGTTTCTGATTGTGATCTAGCAGGTTCTGAAGAATAGCATGGAGAAGCCGTCTGGTCCGGGGGCCTTGTATGAGGCCATCTCATTTATTGTTGCAAGCACCTCTTGTTCAGTAAATGAATCATCAAGGCTAGGTAGAGTTTAGAAGTTGGAGAGTATCCTAGGTCCTCAAATTTCAAAGCAATAGGCCTTTGCTGCTTTGTTGCAATCAACTTCTTTTAGAATTCCCAAACAAGGTCGATTTTTCCCTCCGGCCTAGTGACACTTTGTCCCTCGTGCTCAATAGCTTGGATGTAATTTTTTTCGTCTTCTGGCCGAGGCTTTGATGTCAAAGATTTTTGTTCCGGCGTCGCCTTCCTTCACCTCAGCACCTGGGAGCATTGCCGCTAGAGAGCTCTCTGCATTGCAACCACCCCAAGACACCATACCTTGAGCATATTTCTAAATCGATGTTCTCTATCAGTTAATTTCCTACTGTCCCTTGCAGCATCAAGCCTATAAACCAATTCATTGACGACATCCATGGTTATATTCATCATCGAGTGGTGAGCCTCATGTGTAGGCCGAGGAATGGGTCTGGCATCGCAAAAGGTGCCTCCTAGGCAGTTTGGACGACAGCAAAGAATCCCTCCATTTTACAACAGTAGTTCACGAAGCAAAAATGGCAGCACAGCTTGAAATCTACATCACAAATGAGTACCATGGGGCAGTGATCGCTCATGGCAGTGGTGATTCCTTGCAACAGACATACCGGGAAAGCATCATGCCAAGCTTCATTGTAAAGCACTCTATCCAGCTTCACCATTATTGTTGCTTGTCATTCATTGGACCATGTGTAAGTGCGGCCATGGAGATACAATTCCTTAAGTACCATCGAATTAATAAAACATCAGAAGGCATCGAGCATGCGACGATTGATGCGGTTGTTGGATTTTTTTCTATCGCAGCACTTATCATGTTGAATCTCCAGCACAAATGGTTGGAAGAGTGGAGCCTGCAATTGGTCTGGTCAATTCTTGCAGAAAATTAAGTTTATCTTCATGACGTTGTGGTTCATAAATTCCAAACAATATCTAGGTCTTCGCCTTCCGGTGGTGTCGGCAATGCACCTCAATCCAGCTTGTATTGCATTGGTTGTACAGTGCTTCCACCTCTGCTCCTTACCAAGCAATAATAATTCGTCCTCGGGTACCCACGGCCGGCTGGTAAATGAACAAGTCAAAAGCAGGGCCACAACATTCAGAGAACTGATGCTTCAATGTTTCCTTCAATGGTGGCAAATCAAACATCGATCTGATTTCCACCATGCCGTTTTGCATGTTTCTGCCGCTTCAGTTGCCGAGATGTGCAAGGAGATCCCCGTTGGTCGTTGACTCCCGCATCATCGCCTCCCCGGAATTGCTTGGCCCCACCTTGGCCAGACGATTAGGAAGGCCATCTTCCGTTCGCTTGATCACCATCTTTTCTGTTCTTTTGAGAAGATCGAAGCATGATCCAACTGTTGAGTTTCTCGGTGGGCTTTGTCCAATGCTACACCCGCGAGCCATTTTTCTACCATACCCCGTGATGTCGCTTGAACTACGTCAGTATTTCCCAAAGAGGAAGGGATGATGCAACACATCAATGTTAGGTATTTCCCTCGGTGATGAAACCAAGGTTATCGAACCAGTAGGAGAACCAAGCAACACTATGTAAACGGTACTTGCACACAAAGAACAAATACTTGCAACCCGACGTGTTAAAGGGGTTGCCAATCCCTTTCGGGTAATGGTGCCAGAAATTGTCAAGTTGACGGGATAAAAGTTGTGATAGATTGGATAAATAGATCTGGATAAAACACGAATAAAATAAAGTGCAACAAAGTATTTTGGGGTTTTTGGAAATATAGATCTAAAAATAAAAGTGGCAAATAATAGATCAGAAAGCAAATATGAAGAAGAATAGACCCGGGGGCCGTAGATTTCACTAGTGGCTTCTCTCAAGAAAAATAGCATGCGGTGGGTAAACAAATTACTATTGGGCAATTGATAGAACTTAAAATAATTATGATGATATCCAAGCAATGATCATTATATAGGCATCATGTCCAAGATTAGTAGACCGACTCCTACCTGCATCTACTACTATTACTCCACACATCGACCACTATCCAACATGCATCTAGTGTATTAAGTTCATGGAGAAACTGAGTAATGTGATAAGAACAATGACATGATGTAGACAAGATCTATTCATATAGGAATAAACCCCATCTTGTTATCCTTAATGGCAATGATCAATACGTGTCTTGATGTCCCTTCTGTCACTGGGAAAGAACACCACACGACCGAACCCATCACAAAGCACCTCTTCCCATGGCAAGAAAAATCAATCTAGTTTGCCTAACTAAACCAAAGATTCGAAGAAGAAATACGAGGCTATAAGTAATTATGCATATAAGAGATCAAAAGAAGACTCAAATAACTTTCATGGATAAAATAGATCTGATCATAAACTCAAAGTTCATCCGATCCAAACAAACACACCGCAAAAAGAGTTACATCAAATAGATCTCCAAGAGAACATTGTATTGAGAATCAAAAGAGAGAGAGGAAGCCATCTAGCTACTAAGTACGGACCCGTAGGTCTAAAATGAACTACTCACGCATCATCGGAGAGGCACCAATGAGGATGATGAACCCCTTTGTGATGGTGTCTAGATTGGATCTGGTGGTTCTGGAACTTGCGGCGGTTGGAATTGTGTTTCGTCGACTCCCCTAGGATTTTTGGGGTATTTATAGAGCAAATAGGCGGTGCTGGAGGCGACCGAGGTGGGCACAACCCACTAGTGTGCGCCTGGGCCCCCAGGCACGCCCAGGTGATTTGTGCTCCCCTCGGAGCCCCCTCTGGTACTTCTTTGTCCCAACAGGTGTCTTCTGGTCCAAAAAAATCTTCAAAAAGTTTCGCTGCGTTTGGACTCCGTTTAGTATTGATTTTCTACGAAGTAAAAAACAAGCAAAAAATAGCACTGGGCACTATGTCAATAGGGTAGTCCCAAAAAATGATATAAAGTTGCTATAAAATAATTTTAAAACATCCCAGAATGATAATATAACAACATGGAACAATAAAAAAATTATAGATATCTTGGAGACGTATCAGCATCCCCAAGCTTAATTCCTGCTCGTCCTCAAGTTGGTAAATGATAAAAACATAATTTTTGATGTGGAATGCTGCCTAACATGTTCATCACATTCTTTTTGTTTGTAGCATGGACATATAGACTTTTATATGGAAATAGTCTTGTTTTGACATGAAGATTTCAATACTCAAGCATATCAACAAGCAACCATGTCTTTCAAAATATCAACACTAAAGCAAGTTATCCCTAGCCCATTATGCTCAACCATTGATCCATTCATGAAAGACACTCGCATATTAGCTACACCCAGTGCTCAAGTATGATCATAGTGCCACTTAGTTGCTGCTTTATAAGAGAAGATGGAGGCTCAATTTTTTTGCATAAAGTAAATAGAATGGTCCTTCGCAGTCGGGTGTAGGGATTTATAGAGGTGCCAGAGCTCAAAGAGAAAAATTTAGAGATAAAACATTTGGGGTGGCATGCCTTTCCTATCAACGAAAACGATCGAGTAGTTCCCAATACTTTCCAAGCTAGATATATCATAGGCGGTTCCCAAATAGAAAATAAAGTTTATTCCTTTTTCCACCATACTTTCACATTCCATGGCTAGCCGTATCCTCGGGTGCTGTCCATACCAACACTTTCTAGGGAATTTATTATTTGACAACGTAAAGTAAATTCATTTTTCATTTTGGGCCTGGGCATCCCTAATACCTTTGTCGTACTCTCATGCAATGACAAGTGAATAAACACTCATCTTGAGAATAACACATCTAGCATGGAAAAATATCAGCCACCCCTACCGTTTCATGAGCGGTACAAGTTCCAGAGAATAACACATCTAGCATTGAAAATTAGAGATGGCACATATAAATTTGCTTAGAATGGCACGGAGATACCGCATATAGGTAGGTATAGTGGACTCATATGGCATAACTAGGTTTAAGGATTTTGGATGCACAAGTAGTATTGCTACTTAGTACAAGTGAAGGCTAGCAAAAAGATTGAGAAGCATCCAACCAAGAAATGAAAAATCTCATAAGTGAGCATTAAGCATAACTAACACCGAATAATGCACCACAAGTAGGATGCAATTTTATTGCATAAGTATTGACTTTCGTGTTTTCATAGGGAATCACAAACCTTAACACCAATATTCTTACTAAAGCATGATTACTCATCAACATGACTCACATATCACTATAGTCATATCACAAAACTATTACAAAAAATCAAGTTTAATTTGTCCAATGATCTTCATGAAAGTTTTTATTATATCCCTCTTGAATATCTATCACTTTGGGACTAGTTTCATATGTTGAAATTGCTTTTTGACAAGCTCAAACAAATTTAAGTGAAGAACATGAGCATAAAAAATTGTCTCTCAAAATAATATAAGTGAGGCATGAGAGGATTTATTCAATTACTAACTCTCAAATAAATCTAAGTGAAGCATTAGAGCATTTCTCCAAAAATATTAAACCACACCATGCTCAAAGAGATATAAGTGAAGCACTAGAGCAATTCCATTGCTCAAAATTTTTAAGTGAAGCATAAAGAGCAATTATAACAAATCATAGCATAATTTTGGCTCTCTCAAATAGGTGTGTCCAGAAAGGATAGATAACACAAAACAAAAATAAAAACAAGCAAAGACTCATATAATACAAGACACTCCAAGCAAAACTCATTATATGTGATGAATAAAAATATAGCTCCAAGTAAAATACCGATGGTCGTTAGAAGAAAGAGAGGGATCTTCTTACTCCTTATTCCTTCAACCATCGTGATCTCACCCAAAACTTGAAAACTTCAATCACACCAAACTTAACAAAACCTTCGTGAGATTCGTTAGTATTATAAAGCAAATCACCACTCTAAGTACTATTGCAAACCTATTCATATTTTATTATTGCATTATATCTAATGTATTCCAACTTTGCGATGGCTCATACCCCCCGATAAAACCCATAGATTCATCAAAATAAGCACACAATGCAACAAAAACAAAATTTGTCAAAAACAGAACAATCTATAGCAATCTAAAAACTCCGTATACTTCTGTAACTCAAACAATTCCAACAAATTAGGACAATGTGTAAAATATGTATATAAATTGTGTGTAAACAATTCAGAGCAAAAGCACATTTTTGGGATTTATGAAATTATTTTACTAAGCGCAAATTTTTTTGTTTTCCAACAAGATCAAATCAACTATCATCAAACATTATCCCAAAGGCTTTTCTTGGCCCAAAGACTAATTAAAACATAAAAACACAATCATAATAGTACCATAATTCTGCAAACACTCAAGAACAGAAAGAAAAAGACAAAAATAAATTTTATTCATTGGGTTGCCTCCCAACAAGCGCTATCGTTCTACACCCCTAGCTAGGCATAAAGCATGGATTCAAGTATTATCATCTTTAGTTTTGGCAACTTTTGTAAGGGATTTCTCAAATCCGAGAGGCTCTTTACGCTTCCCTAAATTCTCAGGAAAGGAAACCATCTTGAGATATAAAATATACAACCGTTTATTGCAAAGAGTAATCAAAGTATTCATGTGATTGAGGTTTCCACTAATATGTTTGAGAGGTTCATTATATTTTTGCAACTCGACCATATGTTTATGCAAATCACTCAATTTGTCTAAAATTTGGACACCTTCTTGAGTAAAATAAATCCTGTTTTTTGTTGGTGGGATTTCCCAAGATCCCCTCTAGGATCTCATAAGCAGCATTAGCATCAAGTTCAACAAAATTCCCTTTAGCGGCAAAATCCAAAAGTTGTTTATGATGCAAGGCTAATCCTATATAAAAGTTTCGAAGCAAAATCCTTGCATCTCCTTTAATGTGATAAAATTCCATCAATCTATACCAAGCATCTTTTAAATTTTCTCCTTGTTTTTGCTTGAAGTATATGTCATGGACTTAACACGGCAGATGCCCTAGCGAAAGGACTTAGGTGTGGAGCCATCGCAGGTAGATTAGCTGTAACATCCCAAATTTTCAATTTGGAATGTTATACATTAGATCATTATGCATATCATATTTTTTTTGTTTTTGGTTTTGATCCTAGAAAATCCTAAGCAACTCAAGGACCCACGGAGAGAGTTGGGGATTTCGTTATTTACATATTTGAATTTTCTCAAATTATGTAAACAGGATCATTTGATTTTATTTATTTTATCATCAATTATTTCTATTACAAAAATATGAGAGAGGGAATAAAATGACTTTCCCAAAATAGAGAAAATATTGAGGATTTAATAAAAAATCAAATAAGATTTATTTCGGAGTTTTTCGGTATTTTTATTTGAATTTAGGAAAAATGCTCGTTTTTCAAAGTTGTAGTTTGGGCCCAGATAAATGTTCACTTTATCGGGCTTGAGTTTAGGAACCCGGGAAAATTTATTTCGTGATTTTTGGAGTCCGTTTAGTATTTCTTTTTATTTTTCTTCCGAGCTTAATTATTTAAAAAAACGCGGAACCGACTATGGGCCGTACTCAGCCAGGACACCGCCGGCCAAGGCTATATAAGCCGCCGCCCCGGGGCCCGAAAGCCCAGCCGCCCAGCCCCTGCCCTAACCCTAGCCGCCGCCGCCGCCCCGCCGCCGACTCGCCGGAGTGCGCGTCGCCCGAGGTTCGCCGCCGCCTCGTTTTCCGTGCAGATATCATGGAGTCTACAACCGTAGAATATTTCTAGTAGACCACCTCATCAGTAGTAGTAGTCCACCATGTAAATATAGTAGTCCGAGCACTTTTGCGATAGCTAGATCGATTGTATGTCCGTGTTTGATTGATTGAAGTGAATTGTGTGCTTTTGCCTCATGTGCATATGGGTAGTGTTTTCTCTTTAGACCCCCTCTATTCTTATATCTCGTCTTTTCTAAAACCCTCAGATGCCTTCGAGACGTGACCCCGGATTTGCCTTTCCGCCGGAGCTCACCCAGTTGATCCAGCAGCAGAACACCTTGATGCAGTTGCTAGTTCAGAATCAGAATCAGGGGAACAACAACAATAACCCACCACCACCACCACCTGTTGACCACTTAGCCCGTTTTCTTAGGCAGAATCCGCCGGTGTTTTCCTGTAGCACCGAGCCGATAGTAGCAGATGATTGGCTCCGCAAGATAGCTAGGGAGTTGACCACAGCAGGATGCACAGATGTGGAGAAGGTTAAGTTTGCCGCACATCAGTTAGAAGGACCCGCAGCATCTTGGTGGGAGAATTTCACAACCACCTTCCCAGTCGACACTGTCACATGGGACCAGTTTCAACAGGCTTTTCGTGCTGCCCATGTTTCAGCAGGAGCAATGACCATGAAGAAGCGTGAGTTTCGTAACTTGCGCCAAGGAGGACGGACAGTTGGCCAGTATGTGGAGGAGTTTAGTAAGCTAGCACGTTATGCCCCAGATGACGTTGCTACAGATGCAGCTAAGCAGGAGAAATTCCTGGAAGGATTGAATGATGAGTTGAGTATGCAGTTGATGGTAGCCACCTTCAACAACTACCAGGAGTTGGTAGATCGTGCTCTTATGATTGAAGGGAAGCAGCAGCAAATTGAGAACCGCAAGAGGAAGTATGGACAAGGAAAGTATAATTCAGGAGCTCAGCAGAAGCCTCGTTTTACCCCTAGGCCGGGAGGACATTTTCAGCATACCCATGGAGTAGGTAGCTCGCACAATCACAATGGCACCAAGAATGGTAATGGGAATGGAGGAAGCAATGGCCATAACCGCAGCACCCCATCAACCCCAGCCAAGAAGGACTTGAGCCAAGTCACTTGTTATAAGTGTTCGAAGCCAGGACACTATGCAAATGAATGTCCTGAAGGCCAAAACGGCAATGGAAGCTCTAGAAAGAAGCCGAACCCTTTCAACAGGGGACAGGTGAACCACGTTAATGTGGAGGAGGTTGAAGCTCAGACCGATGCAGTAATAGGTAAGTTTTTGGTTAAGTCAATTACTGCACTCGTTCTTTTTGATACTGGTGCATCGCATTCATACATATCAAGGGGATTTGTGGATAAGTATAACCTACCAACCCAAGCCCTTAGGTCACCCATGTTAGTAACCTCGCCAGAGTATGTGGCAAGTCTATGGTGTGATCGGTTACCATTAAGGATTGGTAACTATGTTTTTCCCTCAGACCTAATAGTATTGGAATCTCAAGGATTGGATGTGATATTAGGCATGGATTGGTTATCAAAGTATGAAGGGAATATTGGGTGTGCTAGTAAGTCAATTTTGCTTACCACACCAGAAGGGAGAAGGATCAAGTATGTATCCCGGCATGTACCAAAGAGGACACAAGTAAATTCCTTATCGGGAGTTGTGCAGGAGGAAGTACCAGTGGTAAAGGATTTTCCTGATGTATTTCCCGAAGAGTTGCCAGGCATGCCACCGGATAGAGACATTGAGTTTTTGATTGAGCTTTTGCCAGGCACTGGGCCAATATCGAAGAGACCATATAGGATGCCAGCAAAGGATTTGGTGGAAATTAAGAAGCAGATTAAGGAGTTACTGGATAAAGGTTACATTCGCCCAAGTTCTTCGCCTTGGGGATCGCCAGTACTTCTAGTAGAGAAGAAGGATGGATCGTTAAGGATGGTTGTTGACTATCGAGGATTGAATGAAGTAATGATCAAGAACAAGTACCCACTACCAATGATCAACGATCTGTTTGATCGGTTGCAAGGAGCTAAAGTGTTTTCCAAGATCGATTTGCGGTCAGGATACCATCAGTTGAAGATTCGAGAACAGGATATTCCGAAGACAGCTTTCACCACAAGATATGGACTATATGAGTATACTGTTATGTCATTTGGACTGACTAACGCACCTGCCTATTTTATGAACATGATGAACAAAGTGTTTATGGAGTTTTTGGATAAGTTCGTCGTAGTGTTCATTGATGATATTCTGGTTTATTCAAAGAATGAAGAGGAACATAAGGAGCATTTGCGTTTGGCACTTGGAAAGCTTAGAGAAACATCAATTATATGCCAAGTTCAGCAAATGTGAATTTTGGTTGAAGGAAGTAGGATTCCTCGGACATGTTATATCTGGAGAAGGTATAGCTATTGATCCCGCTAAAGTTGAAACCGTGACCAATTGGGAAGCCCCAACTACCGTTGGAGAGATCCGGAGTTTTCTTGGACTCGCAGGATACTACCGGAGGTTTATTGAGAATTTCTCAAGGATTGCGAAGCCTATGACGGAGTTGTTGAAGAAGGATACTAAGTTCAAATGGACTGAGGAGTGTGAGGCTAGTTTCCAGGAATTGAAGAACCGTTTGGTTACCTCACCATTGTTGATTTTGCCAGATCAAACCAAGGATTATGAGGTGTATTGCGACGCTTCACGTCGAGGACTTGGAGCAGTGCTTATGCAGGAAGGGAGAGTTGTTTCGTATGCTTCACGACAACTGAAGCCTCACGAATTGAATTATGCCACGCATGATTTGGAGTTAGCAGCCGTAGTGCATGCATTGAAGACATGGAGACATTTCCTCATTGGAAATCATTGTGAGGTGTACACGGATCACAAGAGTTTGAAGTACATTTTCACACAGAAGGAGTTGAACCTCAGACAAAGGAGATGGTTGGAGCTCATCAAGGATTATGATATGAAATTACATTACCATCCCGGAAAAGCTAATGTAGTAGCTGATGCATTAAGCCGCAAGAGCCATGTCAATAGGTTAATGACGGGAGAAATACCCAAGGAGTTAGCAGAAAATCTTCATGAGCTATGTTTAGAAATAGTTCCGAGAGGCTATGTAGCAGCGTTGGAAATTCAGTCAACTTTGATGGATAGAATCAGAGAAGCTCAGAAAACTGACAAGGAGATTGCTTCCATAAAGGAGAAAATGAGCCAAGGAAAAGCTAAAGGATTTCGTGAGGATGAGCACGACACCCTATGGTTTGAAGACCGTGTTTACGTGCCCAATGACCCGGAGATCAGAAAGTTGATTCTGCAAGAGGCACATGATTCACCGTATTCGATTCACCCAGGAAATACCAAGATGTATTTGGATTTGAAGGATATTTTCTGGTGGACCGGAATGAAGAAGGATATTGCGGAGTATGTAGCAGTTTGTGACGTATGTCAGAGAGTAAAGGCAGAGCAGCAGAAGCCAGCAGGATTGTTGCAACCATTGCCGATACCCGAATGGAAATGGGATAAGCTAGGCATGGATTTTATCATGGGATTACCAAGGACTCGTTCAGGCTATGACTCGATTTGGGTCGTAGTTGATCGATTGACGAAGGTAGCTCATTTCATCCCAGTAAAGACCACTTACACCAGTGCTAGGTTGGCAAAGATATACATGACCAGGATCGTATGTTTGCATGGAGTTCCAAGGAGCACCGTATCAGATAGAGGAACCCAGTTTACCTCAAAGTTCTGGGAGCAGTTGCATGAGACTTTGGGTACTATGTTAGAATTTAGTACCGCTTTTCATCCACAGATAGATGGACAGACTGAGAGAGTCAATCAGATTTTGGAGGATATGCTGAGAGCTTGTGCGCTAGATTATGGATCTAGTTGGGACGATAATTTGCCATATGCAGAGTTCTCTTACAATAATAGCTATCAGACCAGTTTGAAGATGGCCCCTTTCGAGGCTTTGTACGGAAGGAGGTGCAGGACACCGTTGTCATGGGACGAAGTTGGAGACCGCCAGTTGTTTGGACCAGATTTGATTAAGGAGTCTGAACAGAAGGTGAAGTTGATTCGCGATAGGCTCAAGGTAGCCCACTCCAGGCAGAAGAGCTACGCAGATTCTAAACACAAGGAGACAGTTTACGTAGTCGGAGATAGAGCTTATCTTCGAGTATCCCCACTTCGAGGGATTAAGCGCTTTGGAGTTAAGGGGAAGTTAGCGCCACGATTTGTAGGACCATATCGAGTTTTGGAGCGTATGGGAGAAGTGGCTTACAAGTTGGAATTGCCAGAAGGATTAACAGGAGTTCATGATGTGTTCCACGTTTCTCAGTTCAAAAAGTGTCACGCGGAGATGGCTGACATACCTTTGAGAGACACAGTGCCATTGGAAGCAATTCAGTTGGATAACAATTTGACCTATGAGGAGAAACCAGTCAAGATTCTTGAGTTTGCCAGCCGAGTTACTCGTAGCAAGGTTATCAAGTTTTGCAAAGTTCAGTGGAGCCACCACACGGAGGATGAAGCCACCTGGGAGCGAGAGGAAGATTTGCTCAAAGACCACCCTCACCTATTTTCTAGCCAACCCGAATCTCGAGGGCGAGATTCATCTTAAGGGGGGTAGGTTTGTAACATCCCAAATTTTCAATTTGGAATGTTACACATTAGATCATTATGCATATCATATTTTATTTTGTTTTTGGTTTTGATCCTAGAAAATCCTAAGCAACTCAAGGACCCACGGAGAGAGTTGGGGATTTCGTTATTTACATATTTGAGTTTTCTCAAATTATGTAAACAGGATCATTTGATTTTATTTATTTTATCATCAATTATTTCTATTACAAAAATATGAGAGAGGGAATAAAATGACTTTCCCAAAATAGAGAAAATATTGAGGATTTAATAAAAAATCAAATAAGATTTATTTCGGAGTTTTTCGGTATTTTTATTTGAATTTAGGAAAAATGCTCGTTTTTCAAAGTTGTAGTTTGGGCCCAGATAAATGTTCACTTTATCGGGCTTGAGTTTAGGAACCCGGGAAAATTTATTTCGTGATTTTTGGAGTCCGTTTAGTATTTCTTTTTATTTTTCTTCCGAGCGGAATTATTTAAAAAAACGCGGAACCGACTATGGGCCGTACTCGGCCAGGACACCGCCGGCCAAGGCTATATAAGCCGCCGCCCCGGGGCCCGAAAGCCCAGCCGCCCAGCCCCTGCCCTAACCCTAGCCGTCGCCTCCAGCCGCCGCCGCCGCCCGCCGCCGCCGACTCGCCGGAGTGCGCACCGCCCGAGGTTCGCCGCCGCCTCGTTTTCCGTGCTGTTTTTTTTTTAGAAAAAATTCTGTTTGCCGTTTTTCTTTTTCGTCGGATTTTTCACGGTTATTTTCTGATCGCGATTTCTGATCCGATTTTCATTTTAGTATAACATTTCGCTCGTTTATCGGAATCAGGCGATTCAAGCGCCTGGAGTTTCGTCTCGAAACCCTCTTTCCGAATAATCAACTTAAACAAGTTTTTGCTACTGTAAAATTTGCCCTAGATCCAGATTACTAGAACGAAGTTGTTTTCTTTCGCCGTTTGATTTCTTTTGCTTCGTTCGATTTGATTCTTTTGCAAACCAGGGTTCTTAAGTTGAACTTTCTGGTTAGATCTTCTATTTGAGTTTTACCTGTGCATTAGATGAGTACTTATTGTATGCTTGTGTGTTTTTCTGCGATAGAATACCCGGAGTGCGCCGCCTGTTACTTCGAATCTCTAGGTTTCGCGGATCATCAGCAAGGCAAGTAACACTTTGATCATACCTTTTTCTACAACCCAGTTTTATTGCATTAGATCAATCTTCACACATCGCATGAATAGGATCTAATTAAATTGTGGGATGGGAAGTAGATGAGGTAGTACCTATTACCTGTTTATTATCAAACCTTTGGGAGTTACTTCTACGTTTGCTTATTATGCCATGCTATGCTAGTAGACGTGGATTGGGTGAGTGATATCCATGACAGATGTGAGATTGATAATTAATGGTTTATCTAAGGTGGCAACCTAACACACATCTGGGTGGATTGAGGCACCTGGGGTTTCCAGGACTTGCCTGTTTTTCTTTTGGACCGCCATCCAGGCTCAAAGGGATCATTGAGATTATTCATACTAGAAACTTCCGTGTGCAGCCACAAGCCATTATGGGCTCTGGCATAGTTGACTAAGTTGTGCAAACTCTTACAGTGGTAGACTAGCAGATGTAGGGGATGTAGGTGGTACGGTCTACCCGATCGTAAGGTGCTAGCGCTTCTGAAAGACTATGTCTCGGTCATCCGTCTTCTCAAACACCCTGTAGTGCGAGAAACCAAACGGAGGCGATCGAGTCTTGTGGGGAAAAGTGCGCAAACCTCTGCAGAGTGTAATAAACTAATCATGGTTAGCCGTGTCCCCGGTTATGGACATCTTGAGTATCTAGTACCTGGATTATCATGTGAATCTCAACATGTTACTCTAAAATTAATTTTTTTGGGTTTTAATGATGTTACTTAATTGGGATTGAGAATGCTGTCAACCATTCTCAATGTTTAACAACCACCATGATAGTAATTAATTTATTCCTTTGAAGTAGGGAAAAATTGGCTTTACGCAAAAACTATAACCATAGAGCTTTCCACCAGCCAAATATGCATATAGTATAGCTGTTGCATTCCATTACTCTCTATGTGTTACCTTGCCAGCATATTCCATGTGCTGACCCGTTTTCGGGCTGCAACGTTAATGTTGCAGACTTTTCAGACGACGATTAAGGAGTTTTTAGGTCGTGGTTCTATACTCAGTGATGCCGTTGGAGTTGATGGACTCACTTATCTTCCAAGCCTTCCGCTGTTATCGTTATTAGATGGCCTTAAGCCATATTTATTGTAATAAGTTCTCTTTTGAGACACTCGATGTAATAAGTGTGTGATTGCTACTCTGCTATAAATCCTCCGAGTACTGTGTGGTGTCAGTATTATTGATCCAGGGATGACACCGGAGCACAGAGATCAGACTATTTGAGGTCTGGTCGCTACATTAGCTTGAAGGGATTAAATGGGACAAAGGACACAGAGAGTTTACCCAGGTTCGGCCCCTCTCAACGAGGTAAAAGCCTACTCCTGCTCTATGTTGTATTTCTAGGGTTTCGATTCCCAGGGAGCGAATACGCTTGACCTAGCTCTCGATCAGTTGTTTCTTGAGTTAACCCGCCGCTGGGTCACCCCTTTATATACACAGGTTGATGCCCGATGTCTTACAGAGTCCCGGCTGGCTCATACACAACGTGTCCAGCTCGGTGACCAGCTAAGCTTGCCTTAACATACAAGTTAAACATATGGCGGCTCATACCCATGGGCCTCAAGTCACCTCTGGGTCTTGGGCTTTTAATAAGTTGCTCTATGGACCGCCATCTTCATCATCCTCTTGGGCCTTCTCATCTTAAGCCGCCAGTGGTATGACCCGACCCCTCCTGGGTGGGTCATACCCAGTAGTCATATCCCCAACATTAGGCTCTAGGTTGATTTGAACTTGTTCACATCAATCTTCTGTGCTTGACTTGACAAAATCTTCCATCATCAATCTTTATGATCTTGATATAACCCGCCATGATGTCAGCTCAAAAATTGTGTTAACCCGCCATGACATAATTTCGCATTAACTTCGCATGAGGCCCAGAATATCTCAGCATATCTTTGACTTTAATGGATTTTCTAAAAATCGAAGCATCCGTGCAGCCACATAATCCTTTTTTAGCCTCCTCGATTCCCGTGCATGCCATCTATCCACTACCTTATAAATAGGGACAGGGGCCCTGATACGTCTCCAACGTATCTATAATTTTTGATTGCTCCATGCTATATTAACTACTGTTTTGGACATTGTTGGGCTTTATTATCCACTTTTATATTATTTTTGGGACTAACCTATTAACCGGAGGCCCAGCCCAGAATCGCTGTTTTTTGCCCGTTTTAGGGTTTCGAAGAAAAGGAATATCAAACAGAGTTCAAACGGAATGAAACCTTCGGGAACGTGATTTTCTCAACGAACAAGACCCGGGAGACTTGGACCCTACGTCAAGAAAGGAAACAGGAGGCCACGAGGTAGGGGGCACGCCCACCCCCACCAGGCACGCCCTCCACCCTCGTGGGCCCCCTGTTGCTCCATCGACGTACTCCTTCCTCCTATATATATCCACGTAGCCCCAAACGATTAGATATGGAGCCAAAACCCTAATTCCACCGCCGTAACTTTCTGTATCCACGAGATCCCATCTTGGGGCCTATTCCGGAGCTCCGCCAGAGGGGGCATCGATCACGGAGGGCTTCTACATCAACACCATATAGCCCCTCCGATGAAGTGTGAGTAGTTTACCTCAGACCTATGGGTCCATAGTTAGTAGCTAGATGGCTTCTTCTCTCTTTTTGGATCTCAATACAACGTTCTCCCCCTCTCTTGTGGAGAACTATTCGATTTAATCTTCTTTTTGCGGTGTGTTTGTTGAGACCGATGAATTGTGGGTTTATGATCAAGTCTATCTATGAACAATATTTGAATCTTCTCTGAATTCTTTTATGTATGATTGGTTATCTTTGCAAGTCTCTTCGAATTATTAGTTTGGTTTGGCCTACTAGATTGATCTTTCTTGCAATGGGAGAAGTGCTTAACTTTGGGTTCAATCTTGCAGTGTCCTTTCCCAGTGACAGTAGGGGCAGCAAGGCACGTATTGTATTGTTGCCATCGAGGATAACAAGATGGGGTTTTCTTCATATTGCATGAGTCTATCCCTCTACATCATGTCATCTTGCTTAAGGCGTTACTCTATTTTTAACTTAATACTCTAGATGCATGTTGGATAGCGGTCGATGAGTGGCGTAATAGTAGTAGATGCAAGCAGGAGTCGGTATACTTGTCTCGGACGTGATGCCTATATACATGATCATACCTAGATATTCTCATAAGTATGCTCAATTCTGTCAATTGCTCAACAGTAATTTGTTCACCCACCGTAGAATACTTATGCTCTCGAGAGAAACCACTAGTGAAACCTATGGCCCCCGGGTCTATCTTTATCATATTGATCTCCTACTACTTAGTTATTTCCTTTGCTATTTACATTGCCTTTATTTTAGTTTGCATCTTTATCATAAAAATACCAAAAATATTATCTTATCATATCTATCAGATCTCACTCTCGTAAGTGGCCTTATAGGGATTGACAACCCCTATTTGTGTTGGTTGCGAGGATTTATTTGTTTTGTGCAGGTACGAGTGACTCGTGCATAGCCTCCTACTGGATTGATACCTTGGTTCTCAAAAACTGAGGGAAATACTTACACTACTTTGCTGCATCATCCCTTCCTCTTCGGGGAAAACCAATGCAGTGCTCAAGAGGTAGCAAGAAGGATTTTTGGCGCCGTTGCCGGGGAGGTCTACGCAAAAGTCAACATACCAAGTACCCATCACATACCCTTATCTCCTACATTACATTATTTGCCATTTGCCTCTCGTTTTTCTCTCCCCCACTTCACCCTGCCGTTTTATTCGCCCTCTCTCTCTCTATCCTCCCTCTCTTTCTCTATTTGCCTCTTTTTGCCCGCTTGCTTTTTGTTTGCTTGTGAGTTATTTTGTTTGCTTGTCATTATGGCTAGTCCCTTATCTTCTCCGTTATCTCCTGAGAATGAAATTCTAAATTTTAAGCATAGGGAGGGAGAAAATCTAAAAGATGCTTGGTATAGAATTTGTAATGCTCCAAATAGATCTACTAGGAAGCAATCTACTCCCATTATCCTTCGCAATTTTTATGTGGGCATTACTCCTTGGCACCGTTATGTTCTTGATACTATTACCGGAGGGAATTTTTTTGGTAGCCATACTTTGATTCTTATAATGCTATGTTAGATTTATTTGGCTCACCTCCTCTCTTGGTTAATGGAACTATATTAACTTTGGAGCATGTAATGCAAAGGCTTGAAATTATTGAAAATAATGTTGCTACCGTAGAGTTAATTGAAAATTTGGATAACAAGATCCACAGCCGAATCTCTCAATATGGATCTAAAGTAGGAGTTACTTTGAAAGATATTAAAGAAAAGGAACCCATAGTTAATGAGAAAATAAATCACGATTCTGTTAGGATCGATAAACTTGAGAATATTATTACCAACTTGGGAACCGCTTTTTCTTCCGTAAAGAATAATCCAAGTCCTTCCACTAAAGTTGCCAAGCTTATGTACGTTCCTAACAATAAGGGTGAATCCTCTAGTAAGGATGCAGATCTCAAATCTATAAGTATTCATCCCAATCTTTTTGCTATCATTAAGGAACCATTTGTTACAAATGAATTTTTCGATCTTGTGCCTAAAAGTTTGATAATTAATAAAAATAAAGGAATTCCTAAAGATGGTAGATGCCTCATTGAAGAATTGCCTACCAAAGATGGCAATACCTAGATCTATTCTTGCTTGTTATGCCTAGCTAGGGGCGTTAAATGATAGCGCTTGTTGGGAGACAACCCAATTTTATTTTTATTTCTTGCTTTTTGCTCCTGTTTAGTAAAAAATAATTTATCTAGCCTATGTTTTGGTTGTGTTTTTTGTGTTTAATTAGTGTTTGTGCCAAGTATAACCGTTGGTAAGACTTGGGGAAAGTCTTGTTAAACTTGCTGTAAAAAACAGAAACTTTAGCGCTCACGAGAACTACTGCCATTTTTATTTGGAAAGTGCTATTTAGTTAATTATTTTTGCAGATGTTTAATAGATAAATTCCTCACGTCAAGAAATTTATTTTAGAATTTTTTGGGCTCCAGATCTTGCGCTAGCTACAGATTACTACAGACTGTTCTGTTTTTGACAGATTCTGTTTTTCGTGTGTTGTTTGCTTATTTTGATGCATCTATGGCTAGTAAAATAGTTTGTAAACCATAGAGAAGTCGGAATACAGTAGGTATAACACCAATATAAATAAAGAATGAGTTCATTACAGTACCTCGAAGTGGTCTTTTATTTTCTTTCGCTAACGGAGCTCACGGGATTTTCTACTTTAAGTTTTGTCTTGTGAAGTTTTCAAGTTTTGGGTAAAGATTTGATGGATTGTGGAACAAGGAGTGGCAAGAGCCTAAGCTTGGGGATGACCATGGCACCCCCAATATAATCTAAGGACACCTAAAATCCAAAGCTTGGGGATGCCCCGGAAGGCATCCCCTCTTTCGTCTACTTCTATCGGTAACTTTACTTGGAGCTATATTTTTATTCGCCACATGATATGTGTTTTGCTTGGAGTGTCTTGTATTATTTGAGTCTTTGCTTGTTATTTTACCACAATAATCCTTGCTGTACACACCTTTTGAGAGAGCCATACATGATTTAGAATTTGTTAGAATACTCTATGTGCTTCGCTTATATCTTGTGAGTTATATAATTTTGCTCTAGTACTTCACTTATGTCTTTTAGAGCACGGTGGTGGATTTGTTTTATAGAAACTATTGATCTCTCATGCTTCACTTAGATTATTTTGAGAGTCTTAATGGCATGGTAATTTGCTTTAAATCCTAATATGCTAGGTATTCAAGAATAATAAAAATTCTCTTATGAGTGTGTTGAATACTATGATAAGTTTGATACTTGATAATTGTTTTGAGATATGGAGATGGTGATATTAAAGTCATGCTAGTTGACTAGTTGTGAATTTGAGAAATACTTGTGTTGAAGCTTGTGATTCCCATAGCATGCACGTATGGTGAACCGTTATGTATGAAGTCGGAGCATGATTTATTTTTTGATTGCCTTCCTTATCAATGGCGGTCGGGGACGAGCGATGGTCTTTTCCTACCAATCTATCCCCCTAGGAGCATGCGCGTAATACTTTGCTTTGATAACTTGTAGATTTTTGCAATAAGTATATGAGTTCCTTATGACTAATGTTGAGTCCATGGATTATACGCACTCTCACCCTTCCACCTTCGCTAGCCTCTCTAATACCGCGCACCTTTCGCCGGTATCATACACCCACCATATACCTTCCTCAAAACAGCCACCATACCTACCTATTATGGCATTTCCATAGCCATTCCGAGATATATTGCCATGCAACTTTCCACCATTTCGTTTATTATGACACACTCCATCATTGTCATATTGCTTAGCATGATCATGTAGTTGACATCGTATTTGTGGCAAAGCCACCATTCATAATTCTTTCATACATGTCACTCATGAGTCATTGCATATCCCGGTACACCGCCGGAGGCATTCATATAGAATCATATTTTGTTCTAAGTATCGAGTTGTAATTGTTGAGTTGTAAGAAAAATAAAAGTGTGATGATCATCATTATTAGAGCATTGTCCTAGTGAGGAAAGGATGATGGAGACTATGATTCCCCCACAAGTCGGGATGAGACTCCAGACGAAAAATAAAAAAAAAGAAAGAAAAGAGGCCATAAAAAAGGAGAAAAGGCCCAAATAAAAAAAAGAAAAGAAAAAAATGAGAGAAAAAGAGAGAATGGACAATGTTACTATCCTTTTACCACACTTGTGCTTCAAAGTAGCACCATGATCTTCATAGTAGAGAGTCTATCATGTTATCACTTTCATATACTAGTGGGAACCTTTCATTATAGAACTTGGCTTGTGTATTCCAATGATGGGCTTCCTCAAAATTCCCTAGGTCTTCATGAGCAAGCAAGTTGGATGCACACCCACTTAGTTTCTTTTTGAGCTTTCGTATACTTATAGCTGTAGTGCATCCGTTGCATGGCAATCCCTACTCACTCACATTGATATCTATTGATGGGCATCTCCATATCCCGTTGATACGCCTAGTTGATGTGAGACTATCTTCTCCCTTTTTGTCATTTCCACAACCACCACTCTATTCCACCTATAGTGTTATATCCATGGCTCACGCTCATGTATTGCGTGAAGATTGAAAAAGTTTTGAGAATGTCAAAAGTATGAAACAATTTCTTGGCTTGTCATCGGGGTTGTGCATGATTTAAATATTTTGTGTAGTGAAGATATAGCATAGCCAGACTATATGATTTTGTACGGATAAATTTCTTTAGCCATGTTATTTTGAGAAGACATAATTGCTTTGTTAGTATGCTTGAAGTATTATTATTTTTATGTCAATATGAACTTTTGTCTTGAATCTTTCGGATCTGAATATTCATTCCACAATTAAGAAGAATTACATTAAAATTATGCCAAGTAGAACTCCACATCAAAAATTCTGTTTTTATCATTTACCTACTCGAGGACAAGCAGGAATTAAGCTTGGGGATGCTTGATACGTCTCCAACGTATCTATAATTTTTGATTGCTCCATGCTATATTATCTACTGTTTTGGACATTATTGGGATTTATTATCCACTTTTATATTATTTTTGGGACTAACCTATTAACCGGAGGCCCAACCCAGAATCGTTGTTTTTTGCCTTTTTTAGGGTTTCGAAGAAAAGGAATATCAAACGGAGTCCAAACGGAATGAATCTTCGGGAACGTGATTTTCTCAACGAACAAGACCCGGGAGACTTGGACCCTATGTCAAGAAAGGAAACAGGAGGCCACAAGGTAGGGGGGCACGCCCACCCCCACCAGGCGCGCCCTTCACCCTCGTGGGCCCTCTGTTGCTCCAGCGATGTACTCCTTCCTCCTATATATATCCACGTACCCCCAAACGATCAGATACGGAGCCAAAACCCTAATTCCACCGCCGTAACTTTCTGTATCCATGAGATCCCATCTTGGGGCCTATTCCGGAGCTTCGCCGGAGGGGGCATCGATCACGGAGGGCTTCTACATCAACACCATAGCCCCTCCGATGAAGTGTGAGTAGTTTACCTCAGACCTACGGGTCGATAGTTAGTAGCTAGATGGCTACGGGTCCATAGTTAGTCCATAGTTATGTATGATTGGTTATCTTTGCAAGTCTCTTCAAATTATTAGTTTGGTTTGGCCTACTAGATTGATCTTTCTTGCAATGGGAGAAGTGCTTAGCTTTGGGTTCAATCTTGCGGTGTCCTTTCCCAGTGACAGTAGGGGCAGCAAGACACGTATTGTATTTTTGCCATCGAGGATAACAAGATGGGGTTTTCTTCATATTGCATGAGTCTATCCCTCTACATCATGTCATCTTGCTTAAGGCGTTACTCTGTTTTTAACTTAATACTCTAGATGCATGCTGGATAGCGGTCGATGAGTGGAGTAATAGTAGTAGATGCAGGCAGAAGTCGGTCTACTTGTCTCGGACGCGATGCCTATATACATGATCATACCTAGATATTCTCATAACTATGCTCAATTCTATCAATTGCTCAACAGTAATTTGTTCACCCACCGTAGAATACTTATGCTCTCGAGCGAAGCCACTAGTGAAACATATGGCCCCCGGGTCTATCTTTATCATATTGATCTCCTACTACTTAGTTATTTCCTTTGCTATTTACTTTTCCTTTATTTTACTTTCATCTTTATCATGAAAATACCAAAAATATTATCTTATCATATCTATCAAATCTCACTCTCGTAAGTGGCCTTATAGGGATTGACAACCCCTATTTGCGTTGGTTGCGGGGATTTGTTTGTTTTGTGCAGGTACGAGGGACTCGCGCGTAGCCTCCTACTGGATTGATACCTTGGTTCTCAAAAACTGAGGGAAATACTTACGCTACTTTGCTGCATCATCCCTTCCTCTTCGGGGAAAACCAACGCAGTGCTCAAGAGGTAGCAGGCCCTTGTTTTCACTTTTACCCCCTGCCGCTACCTCTTCTTCTCCTTCCTCTCAATGCCACCATGACCAGAGCTCTGCCACCGCCATCGACCTTCTTCAACAGCTTGAAGCCAGGCTGCTGCATCAACCTGAATGCGTCCAAAAATCACAGCATTTCTCTGCTGTCCATCAACATCAACAGGTATTCATCATCCCTTGCTACAGATCTACATTAGGGTTCCGCTGTTCATCGGAGTTCCTCTCCGTTCTTCATTGTTCTTCTCTAGATCGCATGGTTGAATCTGAAAATGATATTGAAAACATGCAGTAGCAGCGTAGCTTCCCCTTTTCCAACTACAGTAGGTACTTTTTCTGTATAAGATCCATCCGAATACATGTGTTCTTCCACTGCCTTCACTTTATGTCTAAAATTTATTTTATTTTTGAAACTGCTGTAGATCTAAAACCATAGCATCAATCTGCGGAATCTGTTTGTCCATCACTTAGCAAATCCTCACTCAAACATCCAAAATATATCAACTATTTGGGCGGCTTAACTGATAAACTGTAACCCGCCATGTATCATCAGTCCCGTTTTAAGCCGCCAATGTGTGTATCTGCATAACTTAGTATCATCTTCCGGCTTAACATGTTGTGTCTTTGTAGTACTCTTTGAATCAATAGCCGGCTTAACATCATGATCTTAAACCAGTAATATTTTCCTTTGTAGTCAAGAATGTCTAATGCCAAGACCGTCACGTCATGCAACTGGGTCGCCTCCCGGGTTACAGAGGAATTACTGAACGAGTATATCCAAACAGGCGTCCTGGCCAAGAAAGAGGTTATCCATTGGAGGGTTCCAGGCATAGAAACCCATCCTCATCCCAAGGACGGTGAAGTAATTGTCTTTACTGATCATCTGCTCTGAGGTTTCAGCCCCCCCCGGCTCAAAATTCTTCTATGATGTGTTTCACTTTTTCAAGCTCCATCCTCAAGATAAACCGGCAGACTGAGTTCACTGATGGGCCTAGCCTAGAATTAGGTGGCATTTCTATTCAGTGACGGAAGGAGGCCACCTTCCAAGCTGCCAAACTGCCCAGTCATCCTAAGGACTAGAACCAAGCTTGGTTTTACTATCAAGACACTTCTCCAGAAGGCGAAAATCCTCTGCCGGGTTAGCGTGCGAGCTGGCTCAGCAACAGGCACCCCCTCCCCAACCGGATCAGCACAGCCAAATGGGCCAAATATATGCCTGTCTTTACAAAGATTAGAGCCTTTATGGCCAATGGTTTGACCGGAATCGATCTGGTGTGATGTTGGGTCGCCTAGCGGATTATGCCCTTAAGTCGCCGCTCCGGCTTAATGTGCGAATACACCTGCGATTTAAAAGATCCACAACGCCACTACAAGATTCATCTAACTGATGATGACATCAATGACATGACCAAGTCTCTGCTGAATGAGAGCTTGGCAGATTGCAGCAAAACCGGGCTGAATCCTTTCTGCGATCTCAATAAGCTGCCAGCCGTAAGCATTTTTGATCCATTTTCATTAACTCATTATCTGTCAATCTGCTTTCTTGCTCTTATTTTGAACTTCTGCAGGCCGAACCTCCTTTCTGGAACATGAAATTGCAAGATAAACCGGACAAGAAGACTCGGACAAAGAATAAGGCACAGAAAAAACCTGCCAAGAAGAAGACCAACACCTCCGAGCTATTTGATTTGAAGGATGTTGAGTCGGAGGTAGAACTTGACTCCCTTGGCTCATTTTATACATCTTATTGACAATGATCACTATCAGGATGACGCGGAAGGCAGCCACGCATATGGTGAAGAGGTAACTATCCTTTCCTCTGACTCAAAACCTCTTCCAAGATAGAAAGTTCGTCAAGCAAGCCGGACAGTAAGGTTTTCTCATCCTTTACCTTATTTGGATCCCAACTTTATTTTGAAGAAGCAGCAACATGAAGCTTGTCGTACGGCCCGGAATAGCGGTGATTCTCTCCTCCAGCTTACCAAACACACCGGCTCCTCGCAAGCGCCGTCTAGAGGTTTCACAGACTTCCGACTTAGCTTATCCCAAAGAGGGTCTTTTTCGACAGCCTCTTAACCCTCCCAATTCCAATTACCAGGGAACATCTCATTCCTCCTCCGACGACTCAACTGGGACCCAAATCCCAGTCTTCAAGACCGTTCCCGGTTGAGAATGTTTAAGTCTATGCGCTTTCAATCATGCACTTAATTTTCGTATTAACCATGTCTTGTGCTTCATTTTTAGTGCTATGGCAAAGCCAAACAAGAAGCTAAAGGTGACCAAAACAGCTGAAGACTCAAATCTCAATGAACCGGAGAAGCAAACAACAGAAACTTCTCTCCAAGCAGCTGAGGACACCATTGATGACCCGCCACCAGAGGAGCACAACGTCACCATAGACCATATGGGTGTTAAACCGGCCACTGCCAAGCCACCAAGTCCCATCAAACCTACTGAAGAAAAGGCTGATGATGTTGTCATCACTAGGCTTGGTTACACGGCGTCGGGGAACCCCACTGTCTTGTCAAAGCACAATGCTAAGGAAGAATTATCCGTTTCTGACAAAGGCAAATGGTCGGTGAATTTGGAAAGCTATGCCTAATACAACGCTCAAGAGATCCACTCTGGGTATCTGAACTGTCTTCATACAAGCCGTGACTTTGAGGCCGACTTATTCAATCTTATGAAGGAACGTTTTGAGGTAAACGCTACAATCTTCTTCATATAAATATACTTCTGTCATCCGCCAAGTCTACTAGATATGATAGAATTGAATATGTTGTAGACTTTAGATGGCCTTACATATATCAAGATCAAAACAAGAAGCCCCCAAGGGCTGGCTTAAACTATCAAGTTAAGCAGGGACTTCTAATAGTAGTAATCAATGTTTCACTTGTAGCCCCTAAGGGTCGGCTTAAACTCTCAAGTTAAGCCGAGACTTCAAATAATAGTGATTAACTTTGCACTTGTAGCCCCCAAGGGCCTGCTTAATCAGCATGGATAAGCCGGGACTTATCACCATAACTGTGAATAAAATCCAAGTATGTAGCTGTCGGCGTTCTAGAAACGGGGGTAACCAGACTTGCCTGCGTGCGGCCCACGGTGTGGCTCTGTCAACAGCCCGGTACTGCCCAACTTCAGCAACAACAACCCAAGACCCTTGCGAGGGGCAAAGCCTCGCGAGGCGGACAACACCAAGACCTCCCTGGGGGGCGGCCTCGCTAGTCTGGCTCCCAAGGAGCGGAGATACCAAGGCAAGGTGCACCTCGCGAGGTTCACATGACGTGAGCCATGACGAACAAGGCCAGGCGGGCGCCAGCGAGCGCAGTGTACCAGTTTGCTCTTTGGTGCTAAGGAGGCAAGCGCAGGCGTGGGATCCCGAGGAATCAAGCAAAGGTTTCCATATCGTTGCAACAAGACCAAGACTGCCAGGATGGCAAGACGGAGATCATCGCGGAGCCCACCGCAGCGTCACTGCTAGAGCCTTTTGCAGGCGAAGACTACTTTTGTTAGGATAGCTTGTACTAGTTGTCTCCCTTCAAATTTGGCCATTGTAGGATCCCTTCCCGCCTACATTTTGGAAGAGGACCAAGGCCACTATAAATAGGACTTAGCCACCACCATAGAGGGGACGGATCGATTCCACCCTGACCATTTCATCAGCTCATCAAGCTCAAGAACACCTCACCTCCTGAGGCTGTTCATCCACTGTACTAGTTCAACCTCAGCCCCTCGAGGCAATCCCACCACAAAGCTGTAGTAGGGTATTACACCGCAAGGTGGCCCGAACCAGGATAAACTGTTGTGTCTCTTGCTCGTTGGGCTCGTCGAGCTAGGCTGTAGATTAGTTGAGCAGGGAGACTAGGAAGGGAAAGTTCTTCGCACGCACCCCACAGTTCAAACCTCTCAAGGGTCTACGGAACCTTGAATCTGACATTTGGCGCGCCAGGTAGGGGTGGGTCGAAGCCTCGCTTCTCCGTCTGCTTCGCCTCGCCAACCTGCTCCCATGGCGAGCACTGCCCCTCCGGCCAGGCCGACGAGCGCGCACGGAGGCGCTGTGGGCCTTCGGGATTTCACCCCCGCCTTGCGGTAGGTACAATGGCCGCCCAAGTTCAAGCCGGAGATGCCGCCTCGCTACAACGGCACGGCAGATCCAGCAAGTTTCCTCCAGGCCTACGAGGACGCCGTTTGGGCAGCCGGCGGCGACGACAAGGGCATGGCCAACTGGTTTCCCATGGCCCTCACTGGTGTGCCACGCGCCTGGCTGCTCAGCCTACCAGGATCTTCTGTGGCCTCCTAGGAGGAGCTGCACGGCCTCTTCATCACGCGCTTCGTGGCACCGGCGCCCTTCGGTGCCACGGCCCTCCTCGGCGGGTCGCAGGTGCCACCTTCGGACCGCCACATCAAGCAGTTCTTCTGCCAAGTGGGTGCCACCCGGACGCAGCAGGGAGCTCCTTCGGGGTGGGCGGCGCCCAAGGCCGACCTCAGGTTTGACTTGGGGGGCCACCCAACGTCCACCACGGGCGCACGCGTGCTCCCGATGCTCTGCACCCTGACCATCTACCACGTGGCGGTAACCAAGACGCTCATCGACGGCGGGGCTGGCCTCAACGTGCTCTCCGTGGATGCCTTCGGCTTCCTTCACGTGCCGCATGGCCGGCTCCACCCCACCAAGCCCTTCTCCGGAGTCGTCGGCGGCTTGACTTGGCCCCTAGGGAAAATCCGCCTCCCCGTCTCCTTCGGCACCCGCGACAACTACCACACCGAGCGCATCGACTGCGACATCGCCCGCATTGGTCTCCCGTACAATGCCATCCTCGGGTACCCGACCTTGGCCAAGTTCATGGTGGTGACTCACCCTACCTACAACCTCATGAAGATGCCAGGAAGTAGCGGCGTCCTCACCGTGGCCGGAGACGCTAAGGAGGCACCGGCGGCCCTGAAGCTCGCCTTCAAGGTCGTGCTTGCCTCGCGGCCGGTTGAGGAAGGAGCCCCGGGGGCTCCGGGGGCTGTGCCAGCAAAGAAAAAGCAGTCGTTCTCTCAAGACCGGGTCGAGACGAAGCATGTGCCGGTTGACGAAGATGGGGTGTCGGGAGCCACCTTCACCATAGGTTCCAACCTCGCCCCAGACCAAGAAAAGGCACTAGTCGGTTTCTTGCGCGCGAACAAGGAGGTGTTCGCACGGGAGCCCAAGGATATGGCTGGAGTCCCAAGGGGGGTGATCGAGCATCACCTGAATGTGTGCCCCAATATACGCCCAGTAAAGCAGAGGGCACATCGGCAGTCCACAAAGAAGCAAGTTCATCGTCTAAGAAACCCGCAAGCTGCAAGAAGCTGGTGTCATCCGCGAGGTGGGATACCCAGAGTGGCTGGCGAACCCGGTCGTCGTGCCCAAGAAAGGCGGTAAGGAATGCATGTGTGTTGACTTCACCATCCTCAACATGGCCTACCGTCAAGACCCGTTCCCGCTTCCGCGCATTGATCAGATCGTTGACTCCACCAGCGAGTGCGACCTGTTGTGTTTCCTAGATGCCTTCTCGGGCTACCACCAGATCAAGATGGTGGTACATGACCTTGAGAAGACGGCCTTCTTAACCCCATGTGGGGTGTACTGCTACATGTGCATGCCCTTTGGGGTGCGTAATGCTGGGGCAACCTTCCAGCGGCTAATGCACATCGCCCTGGGCTAGTAGCTCGGGAGGAATGCTGAGGCCTACGTCCACGACATCGTGGTGAAATCTCAGGAGGCAAGAACCCTCATCCAGGATCTGGAGGAGACATTCGCCAGCCTGCGCAAGGTGGACCTGCGGCTCAACCCGGAGAAATGCGTGTTTGGCGTCCCCTTCGGTAAGTTGCTGGGTTTCCTTGTGTCGCATAGGGGAATCGAGGTAAACACGGAGAAGGTCAAGGCAATAGAAGAGATGAGCCCACCGTAGACTCTCAAGGAAATGCAAAAGCTGGTGGTCTGCGTGACTTCGCTGGGGCGCTTCATCTCCAAGCTGGGGGAGTGCACCCTCCCGTTCTTCAAACTGATGAAAAAGAAGGGCCCGCTCGAGTGGACTCCGAAGGATGACATGGCGTTTCAAGACCTCAAGAGGTACCTCACCAGCCCACCAGTGATGGTGGTGCCACGTCCTCTCGAACCCCTGGTGCTTTACTTGGCTGCCACGCCCCACTCAGCTAGCACAGCGCTGGTGGCCGTCCGGGAAGAGCACCAGGCTAAGGGCCTGCCGCACGACGTCGTGCATTCGGTCAAGATGATGCAGCACCGAGACGGCGCCCCTAGAGCCGCGGCGACGCTAGCGGATGACCAGGCTCTACAAGACGGCACTCCTGGGGCTGCAGTTGCCCCAACAGGCGACCGAGCTCCTGAGTTTCTCCTGCCTCAGGAGGTGCCCCATCCTCAGGAGGTTTCAGACTCCACCAACACTTCTGCCCTCGTCGAGCACCCGGTGTACTTCGTTAGCACGGTACTGCGTGACGCGCAAGCACGCTACCCCATGTCGCAGAAGCTCCTGCTCGTGCTCCTCGTCGCATCGCGAAAGCTGCACCACTACTTCCAAGGCAACCCCATCAAGGTCGTCTCAGCTTACCCGCTGCAGAGGGTGCTCCGGAGCCCTAATGCTGAAGCAAGGGTCGCTGAATGGAACATTGAACTACAGGCATTCCAGCTGGAGTTTAGCACCACCAGGGTCATCAAGGGTGCCGCGCTCGCCGACTTCGTGGCGGAATGGACCAACGCTCCAGGGCCCGAAGCAGGCGAGGACCAGTCCCTCTCGCCAGGGAGCGAAGCACCGGACAGCTGGGTCATGTACTTTGACGGCACTTCGCACGTCAGGGTGCAGGGGCTGGAGCCGTGATCATCTTTCCCACCCAGGACAAGCTCTACTACGCCGTGCAGCTCTGTTTCCAACATGGCGAGAAGGTCTCCAACAACATCATGGAGTACTAAGGCTTGATCGTCGGCCTCAAGGCCGGGGCCGCTTTGGGCGTGAAGCGTCTAACCATCAAGGGCGACTCCTAGCTCCTCATCAACTTCTCCAAGAAAGTGCACGAGCCTAAGGATGAACACATGGAGGCGTACCTGGCGGAGGTCTGCAAAGTGGAGAAACAATTCTGGGGCCTGGAGCTGTAGCACGTGCCTCGCAGCTCGAACAAGGAAGCTAACGACATCGCCAAGAGTGCATCCAAGCGCCAGCCACAGGAGCCCGACGTCTTCGAGGAGTGGCTCTTCAATCCTTCAGCAGCCCCCCCCCCCCGGCTACAGAGCCAACACTGCCTCGGGAGGAGCTCCCCCTACCACCAACCTCGGGAGCCCCTGCCTGCGGCCCGACCTCAGGAGCACGCCTGCTCCTCGCACTCGAGCCTCAGGAGGGATGCTGGACCGAAAATTCAAGGCGAACTTGCTGCAGGGAACCCTGCCGGAGAAGGAGGAAGATGCGGAGCACGTGGCTCGGTAGGCCACATCCTACTGCATTTAGGACGGTGAGCTATACCAAAAGCGACCAAATGATGTTTCCTTGTGATGCATTTCCAGGGAGCAGGGGTGTGAGCTGTTAACCGACATACACGACGGAGACTGCGGACATCACTCGTCATCGTGCACCTTGGTAGGCAAGGCGTTCTGCAGTGGATTCTACTAGTCCACGACACTCAACGACGCAGCTGAGCTGGCGAGATCCTGCGAAGCCTGCCAGCTCCATGCCAAGCAAATCCACCAGCCTACTCAGGGCCTCCAGACTATCCCACTCTCGTGGCCGTTTGCGGTATGGTGGCTGGACATCTTGGGTCTGGTCCCTCGAGCGCCCGGGGGCTACCGCTACCTCTACGTCGCCATCGACAAGTTCATCAAGTGGGCGGAGGTGGAGGTAGTCTGTACCATCCCGGCCTGCTCGGCGGTCAAGTTCATCAAGGGCCTAGTGAGCCGGTTCGGAGTCCCTAATCGCATCATCACCGACAACGGCTCGCAGTTCACTAGAAATCTCTTCAAAACATATTGTGCTAATCTTGGAACGCAGATATGCTACGCCTCAATGGCGCACCACAGGAGCAACGGCCAAGCCAAGCGCGTGAATGCAGAGGTTCTGAGGGGCCTCAAAGCAAGGACTTTCAAGAAGAAGCTCGAAGCTTGCGGCAGGGGCTGGTTGGACAAGCTCCAGTCCGTGATGTGGTCCATCCGCACCACTGCGACCAGGCTGACCAGCGAAACTCCATTCTTCCTCGTCTATGGAGGTGAAACGGTTCTCCCACATGAGGTCAGGCATCACTTCACGTGGGTCTTGGCATTTGACGAGGCATGCCAGGACGCCACGCGGGGGATGGACCTCGTGCTGGGGGAGGAACGTTGCCGTCAAGCCTCGCTACGAGCGGCAAGGTACCAGCAGGCGCTGTGGCGGTATCACTGCCACAACGTCCACTCTAGGACGCTCGAGGTGGGTGATCTCTTCCTACGGCGGGTTCTCTCTAGGGAAGGGCTGCATAAGCTTTCACCCATGTGGGAGGGCCCATTTAGGGTCACCCGCGTCTCCAGGCCTAGCGCCGCACGCCTGGAGACACAGGACGGGATCCCCATCCAGAACGCCTGGAACATCCAACACCTCCGGAAGTTCTACCCATGAAGCAAGGCCCATTGCCTGTGAAGGTCTCCTCTTGTGACACTCTCACGTAATAATGAGTGGGGCTGTACATGCCTCGGAGTCTCTGGAGAGCCGCCCTCGGGCCTTGGGGGCTCCCTCCCACGTCCTAATGGCAGCACTTATCTCCGTGCTGGTGAGAAGAATAGACTAGGTGCTAGACACGGCTGTTCATTTTCTTGCTTTTTGTAGTTTGTTTACGATCCTTTTAATGAAATTTGGAGTTCTCGTGCTTTCAGTTGCCAAGCCAGCTTTGTCCTTCGTCTTCTCTCTTGCACTTTGATTTTGGTCCAGAAGGAGCAGCAGTTGCCCATTGCTCTTCCTCGCGTGTCTCACGCTGGGGCTGGGCAGGTGTGTGCGTGCGACGAGCTCTCCCTTCCCACCGCAGCGTCATCGCCAGAGCCTTTTGCAGGCGAAGACTACTTTTGCCAGGATAGCTTGTACTAGTTGTCTCCCTTCAAATTTTGCCGTTGTGGGATCCCTTCCCGCCTACATTTTGTAAGAGGACCAAGGCCACTATAAATAGGACTTAGCCACCACCATAGAGGGGATGGATCGATTCCACCCTGACCATCTCATCAGCTCATCAAGCTCAAGAACACCTCACCTCCTGAGGTTGTTCATCCACTATACTAGTTCAACCTCAGCCCCTCGAGGCAATCCACCACAAAGCTGGAGTAGGGTATTACACCGAAAGGTGGCCCGAACCAGGATAAACTGATGTGTCTCTTGCTCGTGGGTTCGTCGAGCTAGGCTATAGATTCGTTGAGCGGGTAGACTAGGAAGGAAGAGTTCTTCGCACGCACCCCAGAGTTTGAACCTCTCAATGGTCTGCGGAACCCTGAATCCAACACTAGCCCCCATGAGTCGGCTGTAGTCATAACAGTGTAGCCGAGTCATCATAGAATTGTCTTCAAAGAAAATCAATGTGCATTAGCCCCCAAGTGCTAAGTAAAATACTTGTATTGTGCTTGGGACTTCAAAGAAAATGATTGTAATGTTGCCTATCATTTGCATATTACAAGCGGAGCTAAATATGAAAGAATCTCAAGTCGCTGATCTTCAGAAAAATATCGAGTCTCAATAATCTGAAACTTCCAAGGCCAAATCAGAATTGACAACCGCCTTGGAAGAGATGGAGAAGTTGAGAAAGGACTTCAAGGCTGACAGGACGAGCTGTGAGATTGAGAAGACAGCTCTGTTGAAAAGAGCAGATGAAGCAGAGGCGGCCCTTAAGCCGGTGGCTGACGAGCTTTCTGGCTTAAAGCATCAAATTAACACCATGACAACCGCCATCTTTGGTAAGTAACACTGTACTTCAATCTTTTCGTAGCAATTTATATCAATCATTACCCGGTTTACTAATAATTTTTCATTGATGCAGGCCCGAACTCAAAGCCTTGGTCAAGATATGCGCGTCAAACTCAAAGCCACATATACTCTCATTGAGCAATTGTACACTGGCGCTCAACGAACCATATCCACCACCTTACACAAAAAGTCACCACCTTCTCTCATCAAGGAAGTGCTGAAGAGGCTATCTGTGCTGCCGCAAAGAATCAAAGAGTTGAAGCGTTCAACCGCCAGGGCCGGTGCCATCACTGCATTAAGCCGGGAAAAGGCGTGGCAAGCAGATATTGATCCAGAAGATTTGGCCAATGGCTGCCCAAGCATAAAAGAAGACGGTTCTCCCTTCAGGGCTGCTTACTTTGCCAAAATAGTATGGGGAATGCGTCCATTAGCAAGCAAGCTGGCTGAAGATACGGACCTGTCCCAGTATCAGACAGTTTATGATGCTGAAAACAAGAAGGTAAAGGCATCGTTTCATGAAGCTCAGGACCTTACTCCGCCAATTCATAAGCACACCTTTGCCCCTGATATTGACCCATCAACACTTATTGATGAAGAGGCTATGTTCAAAGCTTTGACTAGGATCAATTGGGCCACACCTGACTTCCAGCCAACGAATGAAGAAGAAGATGATGAACCGGTGCAAGATGACCCGGAAGCCTCGACCTGCCAAGACTAGGAGTCTTGATCCATGAGCCGGTTTACCAACCACGTCATTTGGATGCTGTGTGTCTCAAAAACACTTATTCTTTTGGGCCCGGGAAGCCATGTAATAGGCTAGATGAGAAACCATGATCTGCCACGCCATCGTACGTGTTTATTTGCATAATACTTTTTGAGTCACTCGACCTGATGTTGAAGATCTGCCATTTATGCTCATAATATCATTAATCATGAAGACCATATTTAGCATATTCCCTACACACAAGCAGATAACAAGTGCCCTGGCGGTTTACCCTAGGGCGGGTCATAATACCCTATAGAAAATCCACTGGTGACTGTATTTTCCAGAACCAGGGTGAGTGTAACAAAACCTCATGTATTCATAACAAGTAAATAGTATACCTGTAACAGTTGTTCATACTGCTGGCTTACCATGCCTTGGACAGTAACAGCTCAAAGACTTAGAGCACAACGCCCTGTCCAATTTATTCATACTGTCGGCTTACAACGTCATATGCATCAAGGGTAACATCCCAATAAATTAGAGCACAAAACTGCAAGCTCATAAATCCAAACACACCGGCGACTTATTGTCCAAAGCCAGGACGGATTATCAAAATACCAGAGGGATCCAAATTATGAATCATAAGGATCAAGGCAACATGGGCCGAATCAATTTTAAACCATATATCAATATGACACAAAAGATGGACCCAAACAATGGTCAAAGCCAATATATAAACCAGAAAAATCAAGGCATTCATAGGCTGCCAAGCCTCAATATCAAGTGCTATTCAAGGGCAGCACAACCACTGAGTGAATCCTTAATTCAAACCTGTAAGCCGGGCCTCACATGACCAATCGTCGTTTTAACTTTGACAAGTTCAGGGTCTTTATAAGATGGACTGTCAAGAGTATGACGAGTCATTCCGGGATTACCTGGTCGGAGTGGCAAGCATACCAAGGTAGGATAACTTGGATTTTTGGTGAATACACCTGGCGTCCAAGCCAATTATAAGGGTTAACAAAGCTCTGTTCATTAAACAGGAAGCCCCCAAATAATAATTTAATCCAGGCGTTTCAAGCTGGATCAGTAGGATAGTCATAGATATACTCAATGAGCAGGAAGCCCCCAAGTCATTTGTAAACAAGGTGTACAAGCCGGATCAAGAGGGTAGTCATAGCTATGCTTAATAAGCCGGAAGCCCCCAAGTGATTTTATGAATTGACAATAAAGATTCAGATGCTCAGAAATGAAACGACAGAGGCCCTGAATTATCAGGGATGCCGACTTTATTATACTAATCACAATATATACATTGGTAGAAGTATGTACATCACAAGCGCCAGTGGCTTAGGTGTAATAAGGCTGAAGATGAGCAATGTTCCATGGCTGACGGGTCTCCTCCTCAGATTTGCGTGAGTCCTTGTGCTCTCAAACATCAATGAGGTAGTATGAGTCGTTGTTCAGATTTTTGCTGACCACAAAAGGTCCTTCCCAAGGTGGGGACAATTTGTGCATGTCAGTTTGATCCTGGATGAGCCGGAGCACCAAATCTCCTTCTTGAAAGGTTCTGGTTTTAACCCGTCTGCTATGATAACGACGCAGATTTTTCTGGTAAATCGTCGAGCGAGCCGCCGCAAGGTCACGCTCCTCATCCAAAAGGTCAAGAGCATCCTAATATGCTTGTTCATTATCAACTTCAACATAAGCCGCGACATGGGGCGAGTCATGACGGATGTCACTAGGGAGAACCGCCTCTACTCCGTACACCATGGAGAAAGGAGTGTAACCCGTAGATCTGTTGGGGGTGGCATTGATACTCCATAGCACTGAGGGCAACTCCTCCACCCAACAACCCGACGTCCTCTGCAAAGGGACTATAAGCCAGGGTTTTATGCCTCTCAAGATTTCTTGATTGGCTCTTTCAGCTTGACCATTGGGCTGGGGTGAGCCACAGATGACACATCAAGACGAATATGTTCATGTTGACAAAATTCTTTCATAACACCTTTCGATAAATTAGTGCCATTATCAGTGATGATATTGTGAGGGTAGAAAAAATGGAAAATCACCTTTTTGATGAATTGAACCGCCGTTGCCACGTCACACTTGCTGACCAGCTCTTCCTCAACCCACTTTGTAAACTTGTTAACCGCCACCAAGAGGTGAGTCTTTTTGTCCTTGAATCTTTTAAAAGGTTCAACCATATCTAGCCCCAGACTGCAAACGGCCAAGTAATTGGAATCATCCTCAATTCTTGAGCTGGTAAATGAGCTCGTCTTGAAATTTTTTGACAACTGATACGTCTCCATCATATCTACTTTTCCAAACACTTTTGCCCTTGTTTTGGACTCTAACTTGCATGATTTGAATGGAACTAACCCGGACTGACGCTGTTTTCAGCAGAATTGCTATGGTGTTATTTATGTGCAAAAACAAAAGTTCTCGGAATGACCTGAAACTTCACGGAACATCGTTTCGGAAATAATAAAAAATCCTTGCAAAAGATGAAGACCAGGGGCCCCACCACCTGTCCACGAGGGTGGGGGCGCGCCCCCCTACCTCGTGGGCCCCTAGAGCTCCTCCGACCTCAAATCCAACTTTATATATTTGGTTTCGGGGAGAAAAAATCAGAGAGAAGGATTCATCGCATTTTACGATACGGAGCCGCCGCCAAGCCCTAAAACCTCTCGGAAGGGCTGATCTGGAGTCCATTCGGGGCTCCGGAGAGGGGAATCCGTCACCATCGTCATCATCAACCATCCTCCATCACCAATTTCATGATGCTCACCGCCGTGCGTGAGTAATTCCATCGTAGGCTTGCTGGACGGTGATGGGTTGGATGAGATCTATCATGTAATCGAGTTAGTTTTGTTAGGGTTTGATCCCTAGTATCCATTATGTTCTGAGATTGATGTTGCTATGACTTTGCTATGCTTAATGCTTGTCACTAGGGCCCGAGTGCCATGATTTCAGATCTGAACCTATTATGTTTTCATCAATATATGAGAGTTCTTGATCCTATCTTGCAAGTCTATAGTCACCTATTATGTATTATGATCCGTTAACCCCGAAGTGACACTAATCGGGATACTTACCGGTGATGACCGTAGTTTGAGGAGTTCATGTATTCACTATGTGCTAATGCTTTGTTCCGGTACTCTATTAAAAGGAGGCCTTAATATCCCTTTGTTTCCGTTAGGACCCCGCTGCCACGAGAGGGTAGGACAAAAGATGTCATGCATGTTCTTTTCCATAAGCACGTATGACTACATTCGGAATACATGCCTACATTACATTGATGAACTGGAGCTAGTTCTGTGTCACCCTAGGTTATGATTGTTACATGATGAACCGCATCCGGCATAATTCTCTATCACCGATCCATTGCCTATGAGCTTTCCATATATTGTTCTTCGCTTATTTACTTTTCTGTTGCTATTGCTATCATCACTACAAAATACCAAAAACACTACTTTTGCTACCATTACCTTTTGCTACCGTTACCACTATTATCATATTACTTTGCTACTAAACACTTTGCTGCAGATATTAAGTTTCCAGGTGTGGTTGAATTGACAACTCAGCTGCTAATACTTGAGAATATTCTTTTGCTCCCCTTGTGTCGAATCAATAAATTTGGGTTGAATACTCTACCCTCGAAAACTGTTGCAATCCCCTATACTTGTGGGTTATCAAGACTATTTTCTTGCGCCGTTGTCGGGGAGCATAGCTCTATTCTTTGAGTCACTTGGGATTTATATCTACTTATCATTATGAAGAACTTGAAAGATCCAAGAACCAAGATTTATCCCTCAACTACGAGGGGAGGTAAGAAACTGCCATCTAGCTCTGCATTTGATTCACCTTCTGTTTTGAGTAAGCTTGCGACACCTAAACCTCCTTCTGCTATTCGTTCTGATATGTCGCATGTTATTGATGATGCCACTTCTGCTATACATAATACTTATGATGAAACTACTTCTATGCTTGATACTACTGTGCCACATGGTGAAGTTCTTGATGAACAACTTGCTAGGGTTAGAGAGAATGAAAATATTGAATCTGATAATATTGATGAAAGTGATGATGAAGACTCACCTGTTATTCTTGAGGGTTATGTTTTTGATAAAGAAGCTTCTTTAGCTATTTTATTTTGCAAAGATAGATACGAACTCAAGAGGTTATTAGCTAAATGGAAGCAGCAATCTCTTAATGCTAGAATGAAACCTGGCCCTATTTTTGCTACTTCATCTATCTTTGTAACTGATAAGGATTATGAATTCTCTGTTGATCCTGATATAATTACTTTGGTTGAATCTGATCCTTTTCATGGCTATGAATATGAAACTATTGTGGCACATCTTACTAAATTAAATGATATAGCCACCCTGTTCGCTACTGATGAGAGAACTCATTACTTTTATATCCTTAAAATATTTCCATTCTCATTAAAGGGTGATGCTAAGATATGGTTTAATTCTCTTGATCCTGGTTGTGTGCGTAGTCCCCAGGATATGATTTATTACTTCTCTGCTAAATATTTCCCTGCTCATAAGAAACAAGCTGCTTTAAGGGATATATATAATTTTGTGCAAATTGAAGAAGAGAGTCTCTCACAAGCATGGGGGAGGCTTGTCAAGTTACTTAATGCTTTGCCTGATCATCCTCTTAAGGAAAATGAAATACTTGATATCTTTTATAATGGACTAACCGATGCTTTCAGGGATTACTTGGATAGTTGTGCTGGTGTTTTCAGGGAAAGAACACCAGATGAAGCTGAAATTCTATTGAATAATATGTTGACAAATGAAAGTAATTGGACACTTCCTGAGCCAGCTCATGAGCCTATTCCTAAACCAACTTCGAAGAAAAGGGGTATTCTATTTCTCAGTCCTGAAGATATGCAAGAGGCAAAGAAATCTATGAAAGAAAAAGGTATTAAAGCTAAAGATGTCAAGAATTTACCTCCTATTGAAGAAATACATGGTCTTAATTTACCACCTGTTGAAGAAACATATGATCTTAATCCATTACCTATTGAAGAAACTCATGGTCTTGATAACCCGACACAGGTAGTAAAGGTAAATTCTCTCTATAGATATGATAAAGCTGAAATTCAATTTACTAAGTTTGCTAGCCCATGCTTAGATGAGTTTGATAAATTTATGGCTAAGCAAGAAGATTTTAATGCTTATTTTGGTAGACAATTGAAATACAATTCAAATATGCTTGAACACTTGGGTGATTATATGGCTAATGTCAAAGGTGAACTTAAACTTATTAGTAAACATGCTTCTATGGTTACCACTCAAGTAGAACAAGTACTTAAAGCTCAAAATGATTTGCTCAATGAATTGAATAGTAAGAATAATGATTATGCTGTTAGAGTGGCTACTAGAACTGGTAGAATGACTCAGCAACCTTTGTATCCTAAAGGCCACCCTAAGAGAATTGAGAAAGATTCTCAGAGAAATAATATAGATGCACCTAGTCCTTCTAAAAGGAAGAAAAAGAAACTAGGAGATCCAGGAGTACCCACTATACCATGCTCCATTAAAGGAAATTATGTTAAAACTACTTTATGTGATCTGGGAGCCGGTGTTAGTGTTATGCCTCTCTCTTTATATCGTAGACTTGATTTGAATAAGTTGACACCTACTGAAATATCTTTGCAAATGGCTGATAAATCAACTGCTATACCTGTCGGTATATGTGAGGATGTACCTATTGTAGTTGCAAACATTACTATTTTAACAGACTTTGTTATTCTTGATATTCCCGAGGACGATAGTATGTCTATTATTCTTGGAATACCCTTTTTGAATACTCTAGGGGCTGTTATTGATTTCATTAAAGGCAATGTCACTTTTCATGTTAATGTTATGAGCATACGGTACACTTTCCGAGGAAACAAAATCAAGTTCATAGTATCAACTCTATTGGAAAATTCCATTGATTATATTTGGAGGTTTTGAATTTCCTCTTCCTACTGTCAAGAAGAAATATGATATTCTTATTATTGGGGATGTGCATATCCCCGTTGAGGTAACATAGTGTTATTCGAAATTTCTTCGGTTCCATGTTATTCGGAATGAGTTCGTTAAGAAGACTTGATCAACCTTGTTAGTGGATTCCTTTTGATGATCATGAGATGGATGAAACTAGAAGGCACAACCTTCTGTACCCTCCTTTTACTTTCTGTTATTTATAATAAATAAAATAAAAATAAGTATTTTTCTGTCTGTTATCTGATTATCCGTGCAATATAAAAATACCCCAAAAATAAAAGTTCTCCAAATGCCCTAAAATTTAAATATGATTTTTTCTGGAATATTTGAGAATATTTGGCACCGAGAACACAGCAGGAGGAGCTGGCACCTGGCCATGAGGGTCAGGGGCGTGCCCTACCCCCTGGGCATGCCCCCTGCCTCATGGGCCCACGGTGGCCCTCCTCCACTTATCCTTTCACCCACACACTCCTTCCTCCCACAAACACGAATATCCAGCTCAAACCCGAGTCCAAGCACATTTTGCTGCCATTTTCAATCTCCTTGCTCAAAGCACCTATCACAAAATTGCTTGGGGAGATTGTTCCTTGGTATGTGACTCCTCCAATGGTCCAATTAGTTTTTGTTCTAGTGCTTTATTCATTGCAAATTTTTGCTGCTTAGGTGACCCTGTTCTTGAGCTTGCATGTCAAATTTATATGGTCAAAAGTAGTTTTGATGCATGATATAGGCTCTAGGCACTTGTAGGAGTAGTTGCTATCAATTTTGTTGAGTTTGGTTTACTTTTATTTTGAAGTTACTAAAAATTTCAGAATTTTTCAGAAAATAATGAAGAGACTTTTGAGGGGCTCATTGAGCCGAAGCTCGAAGGAAAAGGCACAGAAGCCCAAGTATAATCTGCCTCGCACCGCGGAGGTTCAGTCGTGTGAATGGCCTTCCGATGATTTCTTGAGAGCAGCCGGGATTTATGAAGATTTTTATGAATTGGCTGAGAATGCAGGCCTCACCGCTTTCCTCCACGACCAACGCAATCAGTATCTCTTACTCACAAATATCTTTGTGCAAAACTTTCATTTCCATTCTAGGAGCTCACCACCTACGGTGGAGTTTTATTTATATGATGAGCATAAGGAGATGTCACTTTATGATTTTTGTCGGGTTTGTTTGGTCCCTTTCGAGGGCACGATAGAGGAACCACATCGCAGTGATGTGGATGGGTTTATTGATACCATCACTGTAGGGGAAATGAGGAAGGTTTCCGATGCACGAATCACTAGCATACATTTCCTGTTTTACGCTACTTTGCAATATTTGCTAGTCGTTGCTTAATTGGTCGCGGAAACTATGAAAACCTTAGTGTTCCTGATATTATTATTTTGTTCCATGGTTTATTCAGTGGTAACTCTGTTAGTATGGGCGGCATTATTGCTAAACGGTTAAGTCTGAACCGTACAAAGGGCCCCATTTTTGGAGGCACATCTATGCTTCACGCCTAGCTGCACATTTTAACATACCTATTAGGCATTATGAGAAGGAAGAAAAATTGATGCCTCATGTTTATTTAGATCATAAGAGTATGGTGGCACATGAGTTTATTGTTAAGAATAGGGAAGGAGAGCTTAAATACAAATTGTTCTTTGATAAACATCATCCTGAGACTATTACCCTGCCTGCTCCTTCCTTGTTTGATTTATCTGCAGGCCAGTACCTTGTTCCGTTAGAGGCTATCCATGCCTATCGGAACCCTACATCAGCCACAGAGCCAGAGCCGGAACTACAAGTTGATCCTCCACGACAGTCTAATTACCAGTGGGATCCGGAGATGATTGCCAACGAGTGGCAATTAGAGTCTTCTTCTTCGCAGTACGACCCCAACTATTATTATGGATATCCGCCAGGCCATCCGTGGCCATAGACCAACTTAGGCCAAAAGCCTAAGCTTGGGGGAGTACGTATTTCTCACCGACATTACATTCATGTTCACACACTCATTTCTAGATGTCGGTGCTCATACTTTTTCATTGTATCATCCATGCTAGTTTATTTTCCTTTTTATGCTTTCTTCTTGTGTGTTTAATAAATCTTAAGAAAAACAAAACAAAAAAATAGTTGTAGCTTTTAATTAGTTTACTTTCCATGCTTGTAGTAGTAATTAAAAAGAAAACCCAAAAATATTTCATGTTCTTCTTTTTCTTGTTGGGAGCTTTCCCGTGTAAATAGTTTTATTTCTTTTATTTTCTTTGGGGGTCGATAGGAGAAGACCATAATTAAATTGTTGAAGTGGCTCTTATATGCATTATTGTTGATCTGACAAAAGAGCCCATATTGCCTTGTCTTCTCCTGTTTATTGAATGCTTGCAGATTCCAACTTAGTCCAATGCATGCACACTATTATTATTATCCACATCGTTCGGTCATGCAAGTGAAAGGCAATAATGATGATTATATGATGATCTTATTGAGATGAGAAAAGCTGGTATGAACTCGACCTCTCTTGTTTTTGTAAATATGATTAGTTCATCGTTCCTGATTCAGCCTATTATGAATAAACATGTTTGCAATGACAACTAGAGATCATAGTTCTTGTGCCATGCTTGATTATCTAGGAGCTTATAATGGTTTACCTTGCGTGCCAACATGCTATTAAAATGGTTGTGATGTGGTATGATAGGGTGGTATCCTCCTCTGAATGATTTAAGTGACTTGACTTGGCGCGTGTTCACGCATGTAGTTGAAACAAAATCAACATAGCCTTCATGATATTTATGTTCATGGTGGATTATATCCTACTCATGCCTGCATTCGGTGTTGATTAATTTTAATGCATGTTCATGACTGTTGTCGCTCTCTAGCTGGTCGATTCCCAGTCTTCTGCTAGCCTTCACCTGTACTAAGCGGGAATACTGCTTGTGCATCCAACTCCATAAACCCCAAAGTTATTCCATATGAGTCCACCATACCTACCTATATACAGTATCTACCTGCCGTTCCAAGTAAATTTGCATGTGCCAAACTCTAAACCTTCAAATAAATATGCTATTTTGTATGCTCGAATAGCTCATGTATCAACTAGGGCTGTCCATATCTTCCATGTTAGGCGGGTTATTCTCAAGAGGAGTGGACTCCGCTCCTCACTCACGAGAAAGTGGTTGGTCACCGAGATGCCTAGTCCCATGCTTTATGCAAACTAAATCAAAATAATTGCAAAAAAAACTCCCCCCGGGACTCTTGTTAGTTGGAGGCACTCGTTGTTTCGAGCAAGCCATGGATTGATGCTTGTTGGTGGAAGGGGGAGTATAAACTTTACCATTTTGTTTGGGAACCGCCTATAATGTGTGTAGCATGGAAGATATCGCCATCTCTTGGTTGTTATGTTGACAATGAAAGTATACCGCTCAAAATATTATTCACCTCTATTTCAAAACCGAGCTCTGGCACCTCTACAAATCCCTGCTTCCCTCTATGAAGGGCCTATCTATTTACTTTCATGTTGAGTCATCATCCTCTTATTAAAAAGCACCAGTTGGAGAGCACCGCTGTTATTTGCATTCATTACTGTTAGTTTACATTGAGTATGACTTGACTGGATCTCTTTTACCATGAATTACAATGTCTAGTCAGTCCTTGATCCTTAAAGGTGCTCTGCATTTATGTTTTGCGGTCTCAGAAAGGGCTAGCGAGATACCATCTTGTTATATCATATTATGATTGTTTTCAGAAAGTGTTGTCATCCGAGATTTATTATTATTGCTCGCTAGTTGATTATGCCATTGATATGAGTAAACTTGAGACCTAAGCGTTATTGTGAATGTGGTTAGTCATAATCTTTGCTGAAAACTTGAATGATGGCTTTACATATTTAAAACAACAAGAGCAAACAGAGTTGTTTTCTTTATCACTTTCAGTTTGTCAACTGAATTGCTTGAGGACAAGCAAAGGTTTAAGCTTGGGGGAGTTGATACGTCCCCGTCGTATCTACTTTTCCAAACACTTTTGCCCTTGTTTTGGACTCTAACTTGCATGATTTGAATGGAACTAACCCGGACTGACGCTGTTTTCAGCAGAATTGCTATGGTGTTATTTATGTGTAGAAACAAAAGTTCTCGGAATGACCTGAAACTTCACGGAACATCGTTTCAGAAATAATAGAAAATCCTTGCAAAAGATGAAGTCCAGGGGCCCACCACCTGTCCACGAGGGTGGGGGCGCGCCCCCCTACCTCGTGGGCCCCTAGAGCTCCTCCGACCTCAAATCCAACTCTATATATTTGGTTTCGGGGAGAAAATATCAGAGAGAAGGATTCATCATGTTTTACGATACGGAACCGCCGCCAAGCCCTAAAACCTCTCGGGAGGGCTGATCTGGAGTCCGTTCGGGGCTCCGAAGAGGGGAATCCGTCGCCGTCGTCATCATCAACCATCCTCCATCACCAATTTCATGATGCTCACCACCGTGCGTGAGTAATTCCATCGTAGGCTTGTTGGACGGTGATGGGTTGGATGAGATCTATCATGTAACCGAGTTAGTTTTGTTAGGGTTTGATCGCTAGTATCCACTATGTTCTGAGATTGATGTTGCTATGACTTTGCTATGCTTAATGCTTGTCACTAGGGCCTGAGTGCCATGATTTCAGATCTGAACCTATTATGTTTTCATCAATATATGAGTCTTGATCCTATCTTGCAAGTCTATAGTCACCTATTATGTGTTATGATCCGTTAAGCCCGAAGTGACAATAATCGGGATACTTACCGGTGATGACCGTAGTTTGAGGAGTTCATGTATTGACTATGTGCTAATGCTTTGTTCCGGTACTCTATTAAAAGGAGGCCTTAATATCCCTTAGTTTCCGTTAGGACCTCGCTGCCATGGGAGGGTAAGACAAAAGATGTCATGCAAGTTCTTTTCCATAAGCACGTATGACTATATTCGGAATACATGCCTACATTACATTGATGAACTGGAGCTAGTTCTGTGTCACCCTAGGTTATGATTGTTACATGATGAACCACATCCGGCATAATTCTCTATCACTGATCCATTGCCTACGAGCTTTCCATATATTGGTCTTCGCTTATTTACTTTTCCGTTGCTATTGCTATCATCACTACAAAATACCAAAAACACTACTTTTGCTACCATTACCTTTTGCTACCATTACCACTATTATCATATTACTTTGCTACTAAACACTTTGCTGCAGATATTAAGTTTCCAGGTGTGGTTGAATTGACAACTCAGCTGCTAATACTTGAGAATATTCTTTGGCTCCCCTTGTGTCGAATCAATAAATTTGGATTGAATACTCTACCCTCGAAAACTATTGCGATCCCCTATACTTGTGGGTTATCAACAACCATCACATTTGCTGACCAAATCCTCTGCATCCGCATGAGCCGCCAGCCAATAAAACCCATGACGAAAAGCTTTAGCCACGAGAGACTCAGAGCCAACATGATGGCCACAATCTCCGTCATGAATCTCTCGTAGAATCTCACGACCCTCCTCGGGAGAAACACAACGATGAAATGCCCCTGTGACACTACATCGGTGCAACTCTCTTTTGACAATAGTCATTGTCTTAGACCACCGAGTTATCTGCCTGAACAAAGTTTCATCCTCGGGTAATTTACTCCGGGTCATATAAGCCGAATATGGGACTGTCCAATCAGGAATAGCATGAAGAGCCGCCACCAGTTGTGCCTCTGGGTCAGGAATAGCAAGATCTTCCTTTGTAAGCAGTTTAACCAAAGGATTATGCAAAATATCAAGGAAAACATTAGGTGGCACCGGCTTACGCTGGGATCCTAGCCGACTTAAAGCATCAGCCGCCTCATTTTTCCTGCGATCAATATGTTCCACTTGATAACCATTAAAATGACCAGCAATAGCATCAACCTCTCGACGATAAGCCGCCATGAGTGGATCTTTGGAATCCCAAGTGCCTGAAACTTGTTGAGTCACCAAAGCACCACACCCGGCTTAGATTCATCTCCTTAGCCATCCAAAGACCATGGAGCAAGGCTTCATACTCAGCTGCATTTTCAGTATAAGGGAACATCAACCTTGATACCTAATAAAATTTATCACCCCATGGGGAAGTCAAAATAACTCCAGCCCCCGAGCCTTCCAACTGCCTAGGTCCATCGAAGTGAATAGTACAATATGTGCTATCCGGCTTCTCCTCGGGCATTTGCAACTCTGTCAAGTCATTGATGAAATACACAAGTGCTTGAGACTTGATGGCGCGGTGCATTTAATGCACCCTGTCAGCCCGCAGAGTTAGGTATGATAGCACTATTTGCTATCATATCATTGGATAATGACCACTTTGCCACTGTGGTGACCCCTTAATCTATAAAATGAGGCCCATGGCACTCGTAGGAGGGGTTAGAGGGTTTCGAAAGTTGACAACCCCAAGCCATCATACGGGCGTAGACACCACGGCCCTGAGACAAACCTTGCCGAGCAAGTGTACTACACACCACCACACACATTCCACCATCAATCCACCAAAGCAGGAGTAGGGTTTTACGCCTCGCGGTGGCCTGAACCTGGGGTAAAATTGTTGGTGTGCTTTTCTGTCGTGCTGTTGTGCGCTGATCTACTCTTTGCGCAACGCGCCGTCCCTCGCGGAACCAACAAGGGGCAATCGGCCCCATAGGTGGTCGCGGATATCCCGCAACATCTTTGGCGCGCCAAGTAGGGGGGCACTTGCGCGAACCTGAAAGCGTGCGTAGCGCGTCATCTTCATCGCCATCTTCTTCTTCGATGGTGCCATCGACCATGGCGCCCCAGAAGAAAAAGTCCGGCCCTTCGGCCCATCCATCCACCTCGAAGGCTCCGCTGCCCGCGGCCTCTGGTGCCACGGAGGATGCGGGGGCGAGTGAGGATGTGGACGCTCCAGGGGATGTGGCCGGAGCAGGTGGCGCCATCGCCACTCCCCCTACGGCTGACACAGGGGTTGAAGATACCGGAGGAGGATAGCATCAGCAATGCCTCGGCGGTCAGGCTCCACGAGCTGCGGACGAGGGAGTCACTCCGATTGCCCCCTCTCCCCGTGGCAACAGGCACAGCCGCAGCAACGGCGCTCGGTCCGGGGCAAACCATCGTCTTCTGGCCGCCCCTGCCGCGGGAGCGACCATGGCCATGCCTCCTCCCGGATGAGTTGACCAGGCCACTGCGCTCGATGGGGCCGCTGACTCTCGAGCACCACCGCCGCGCGACCCCGCTGCCCAGATGGTCATCCCACAGCTACATGGGCATGGCACCCCCATCGTTGCCGCTGCTGGCACCGTCAGGAGCCGGGCGACGGTCCGGTCGACGTCATCGACACCTATGCCGAGCACTACCATGGAGGTCGTGGCTCGAGTTCAGTTGCTGCTGAGATTTCCGCCGGCAGCCGGGAGATGGATGAATGGCGTGCTACTATCCAGAGGCTGCTCGGCTTCGCCGAGGCTGGGGGCTCACGGCGAGCTGGCCCACCACGACCTCCCCAAGCGATAGCATCTTCCCGTATCATTGGCCGGACGGAGGGGGTCGTCCCCACGGTGCAGTCCCCACCACGGCAGCTGATGCGGGCGCAGCAGAATCAAGATCCTGACGACATCTCGATAGCCTCTTCCGACCCTCGAGCACATCCAGGCCAACGTCGAGCCCCAGAGGATAGGCAGCAGGGGGACGCATGCGTCGCCATGGATCAGCACCGTGACGACCTCTGCCAGACCGACGGGTGTGGCGGCCTCAACATCGACGAGCCTACGCTTGGTGTTGGCGGGTGCCTACCTTTCGAGGTTGGCTGCCTTGCCTTTACGCGAGAGCTGCGGCAAGTCTGTTGGCCATCCATTCGCACGTTCAAGCCAGAGATACCTGAGAAGTACGACGGGAGGCTGAACCCGACAGAGTTCCTGAGCATCTACACCATCGTTGTTCAGGCTGCCGGGGGAAGAGACGAGAAGGTGTTCGCCAACTACGTCCCATTGGCCCTCAAGTCCAATGTGAGGTCTTGGCTGATGCACCTGCCGGAGAACTCCATTTCGTCATGGGCAGATATGTGCCACGAGTTCATCGGCGCCTTCACCGGTGGCCATCAAGAGCCCGGCAGGCCCAGCGATCTGTAGCTTCTCCAGCAGAAGGAAGGAGAAACTCTCCGTAAGTATTTATAGAGATTCAGTAAAGTTCATAGAAATATTCCAAATATCCATCCGGCAGCTGTTATAGCGGCCTTCTAGTCCAATGTGCACAACCGTCGCATTCGTTCCAAGATGAATGTGCGGTTTACCAAGACTGTGAAGGAGCTATACACTCTGGTGGATAAGTGTGCTTGGATGGAAGAAGGGAGGAAGTTACCCAGAGAGGAGGGTTGCATTAATGTTGATTCATAGGATGAAGATGAATCAACTAGCCAGAGAAAGAGCAAGAAGCGCAATAAGAAGCCAAGGGATAAGGCAGTGATGACTATGGAAGGATCGGGCACACCTAGTACCGGCAAGAAAGCCAAGGTTGAGGCCCCCGGCAAGGAAGTTGCCGCGTGTGCTACCTGCCGGGAAGCCACTGCCACAGAAAAAGTCGGGAAAGGTACTGCAAGATCCACCGGACCAAAGGCCACGACCTTCAGGAGTGTCATCAGGTTGAGCAGCTTGCTAAGAAGCATAAGGCAGAATATGACAAGCGTGATAGCGAAAAAGGTCAGAATGCTACTGGTGGTAAGGGCCAAGGTGGTGAAGCAAATCGCCCCGGCAAACCCCTTTGGAGCCAGGGAAAACCCGCCAGGGGCCAAGAGATAAAAATCTATGATGATGTGAGTGATGGAGGGGATGAAGAGGAAACCAGTGAGCAGGAATTTCAGAAGGCCACTGACGCCCTATGCATTGATGGAGGTGCATCTTTGCACTCCTCAAATCGCCAACTTAAGCGATGGGCACGAGAGGTCAATGCTATGGAACCAGCGCCAAAGGCCTGGAAGCTGCTCAAGTGGTCCTGCACGCCCATCATCTTTGATGAGGAGGATCACCCTGGCCGCACCATGGTGGTAGGTTATTTGTCGTTGTTGGTCTCCCCAACAATTCGCAACCTCAAGGTCACAAAGATGTTAGTGGATGGCCAGGACGGGTTGAATCTGATTTCCCCGGCAGTCATCAACAAGCTTTAGATAAGAGAAGAGGAGCTAGAGGTTACCAGCACATTTCAAGGAGTCAATCCCGGTAGGAGCCATCCTAAGAGGAAGATTACATTGTCGGTGATGTTCGGGGGAGAACTGAACTACCGGACTGAGAAGATTGTGTTCGATGTGGTTGATCTCCCCTTGCCGTACAATGGGATTCTGGGACGCCCGGCCCTGGCTAAGTTCATGGTAGCATCTCATTATGCTTATAACACTTTGAATATGCCTGGGCCACTGGGGGTCATCACCATCCCATCAGATGAGAAGGATGCAATTATCTGCGTGGACAAGATGTACCTGGATGCAGTCGCGGCAGAGGCAGCAGCAGGAACAGCTCCCGCCAAGGAAAGCAAAGGATAAAAGAAGGATTGTAGGGCCTCAGGCAAAGAGTCCGGGAACCGTGCCCCCTCCGAGTGCACGTCACCCGTTGACGACGTGTCGGAGTGTTCCAACAGCAAGAGAAACAAGGTTGCTGCACCCCAAGTAAAGAAGGTCCCAGCAGGGCTAGGTGGCGTTGATGGTACTTTCACTATCAGCACCACCCTCGATGACAAATAGGAAAGCGTGCTCGTTGCCTTCCTGCGGGCGAATATCGATGTGTTTGCATGGCAACCGTCTGATTTCCCTGGTGTTCCCAGGGAGGTAATCAAGCACCACCTTGTTGTCTTCCCACACGCCCGACCCGTCAAGCAGAAAGTTGGGAAGCAGGCCTTGGAGCGGTAGCAATTCATTGCAGAGGAAATTAAGAAGTTAGAGGCAGCTGGTCTGGTCAGAGGAGTACTGCACCCTACATGGTTGGCGAATCCAGTGGTGGTGCGGGAGGCGAATGGGAAATGGAGACTTTGCATTGATTTCACATATCTCAATAAGGCTTGCCCGAAGGACCCATTTCCCTTGACGTGCACCGACCAGATCATGGATTCCACTTCAGGTTGTGATTTGCTCTCTGTCGGTGTCAAAACCGGCGGATCTCGAGTAGGGGGTCCCGAACTGTGCATCTAGGATCGATGGTAATAGGAGACGGGGGACACAATGTTTACCCAGGTTCGGGCCCTCTCTATGGAGGTAGAACCCTACGTCTTGCTTGATTGATATTAATGAATATGAGTGTTAAAATAGTGGATCTACCACGAGATCGTAATGGCTAAACCCTAGAAGTCTAGCCTATGTGGGTATGATAATGAGAATATGTGGTGTCCTTTCCGGACTATCCCCTTCAGTTTATATAGGCACCGAAGGAATCTAGGGTTTACATGGAGTCGGTTATATAAGAAGGAATCTTCGGTCGCCAAGCTTGCCTTCCACGCCAAGTACAGTCCAATCCAGACACGGTGCAGTCTTCGGCCTTCATGTCTTCATGGCCCATCAGCCCGGCCCGTGGATAACAGGCCGGACGCCCGAGGACCCCTTAGTCCAGGACTCCCTCAGTAGCCTCTGAACCTAGCTTTTAATGACAAGGAGTCCAGCGCGTTGATTGTCTTCGGCATTATAAGGCGGGTTCCCTTTTCTATGAACTCCTAGATAGTCTTCGGATGCAATGATCGTATCCTGACCTGTTACACACATCACACACAACCGTAGAGAGAATATAATATTTGCACGAATCTAATCTGTTGACAGCTTCCCTCCAACACGTCATAGCGTTTGTCCGGTTATAATTTCGAATCATTTTTCTTCTGCCATTCCACGCTTCGAGACGTGGCTGCTATTGGCACGTCTTGTCAAAACAGAGATCGTGTCCCCTTATTGCATGATTCTCATCAATGCGGGCATGGGTAACTCAACCGCGCCGTTTATACAGCCCTAGGGAACAGGCGAATCCTAAGGCGAGTGAGGAGGCGTTTTAATATTTGCTGCCTTTATAAGGGGATAAGGATTCACCCCTCCTCTCCTCACGCTCTCTCTCCGTCTCCGCATTTCCGATCTCAAGCTCCAGAGCCCAAGTTCTTATCTCCTTTCCACTCAAGCAACCATGTCCAGATGTGGTCAGGGCAAGTGGATGGTCTCCTCCGTCAAGGAGGAGGACATTACTAAGCTCCGGTCATCCGGATATTGGGCGAAGGAGATCGCCCATCTCCTGCCAGCCGAGGGACAAGTCGTCCCCACGCCAGAGCCCACAGAGAGGGTAATATTCATCCCGCATTTCTTCCGCGGGCTAGGGTTTCCACTCCACCCTTTCATCCGCAGGCTGATGTACTACTACGGGATAGATTTCCATGATTTGTCCCCGAATTCCTTCCTCAACATCTCAGCGTTCATCGTCGTGTGCGAGGCCTTCCTCCGCATCCATCCCCACTTTGGGCCGTGGCCCAAAGTTTTCAACGTGAAGCCGAAGGTGGTGGAGGGACAGCACGCCGAGTGCGGAGGGTCCAAGGTGAGCAAGCTATCCAACGTCTCATGGCCCAAAGGCACCTTTGTTGAGACAGTAAAGGAATGGCAGAAGCGGTGGTTCTATATAAAAGAACCTCGCGGCACCACCTAGGCCGCTGCTGCTGAATTCCACTCCAGCGCTCCCATGTGACTCACCTCCTGGGTCTAGAAGAGTCCGGACTGGTGTGCACCTAACGAGCTGATAGCGCTGCAGACGCGCGTTCAAAGCATGGTGACCAAGGACATCAAGCTCGTCGACATTATCCAGGTGATGCTAATCCATCAGATTCTTCTGTGCCAGCGCCGCAGCCTCCCTTTATGGGAATTCAATTCGAAGAAGCACCAGACCCTGAAAAGGCTCTTCGATACTTCTCACGAAGAGGCCTGGAAGTTGCTCTTTAAGGGCAACGAGAGGCCACCGGCCATGGACTCAGACCGTGGTCACAATTGTAACCGCCCCGCCAGCGAGGTACGTTACTTTTGATGTACTCCCAACTTAAATGTTTCGAGGATGATGTTTGAGATTTTAGTATTGCTCCCTCGGGACTGGGCGGAGAGGGCGAAGCGGATCCAGTGTCCGGCTCTGTTGCCCGAAGAACCATTCATCCCGTTCCTGGCGAAGATGCTAGTGCCGACGCCATATACGGTGCCAGAGAAGAAGGCCAAGGGGGCCAAGAGTGGCCGCCGTCGCAAGGGCACTTCGGACGCGACGTCCGAAGACGACGAGGCCCATTCCTCTGTCCCTGAGGACAATGACGAGGAATAGGAGGGGGAGGAGGGAAACAACCCTCCTCCTGAGGAGAGGAAGAAGAAGAGGGTGGCCTCGGCACACCTGGAGGTGAAAGCGCCCAAAAAGGGGAAGGGCGCCCCAGCGGTCAACACCGCATGGGATGCTGACAGTAGTCCGGAACGTCACCCCCGTACTAGGCTCCAGGCCGCATCGTAAGTGACATGGCTTATTCATGCGCGTATCGGCCCTTTCTTTTTATTATTCTAACATGGTTAATCCACATTATTGCAGTCCGGCCCGCGACCTTATCCAGCGATCCTCATCTGGAGGTTCGTTGGCTCCGTCGGAGATGGTGAGCATGTCGCAACCGCCTGCTTACTCCCCCGGGGCCAGGGACGACACCGAAGTGTTATCCCGGAGGACCGCTCTGAGGGGAGGAGCCCAGGACGTTGTCCGGGAGGCGCCACAAGGCGGGACCTCCGCTGCCGGACACACCGGGGGGATCCCCATGGAGACTGGCGAAGAGGGCCGTATCCAGTTCGGCCCTCAGCCGAATACGATTCCGGAGACCAATATGGCTCCAGAGTCGGGCGAGCAGCCCGTGAGGGAGTCCTGGATTAGGGGGTCTCCGCACAGCCGGACTATATCCTTTGGCCGGACTGTTAGACTATGAAGATACAAGATTGAAGACTTCGTCTCGTGTCCGGATGGGACTCTACTTGGCGTGGAAGGCAAGCTACGCAATACGGATATGCATATCTCCTCCTTTGTAACCGACCTTGTGTAACCCTAGCCCTCTCCGGTGTCTATATAAACCAGAGGGTTTTAGTCCATAGGACAACACACAATCATACCATAGGCTAGCTTCTAGGGTTTAGCCTCTCTGATCTCGTGGTAGATCTACTCTTGTACTACCCATATCATCAATACTAATCAAGCAGGACGTAGGGTTTTACCTCCATCAAGAGGGCCCGAACCTGGGTAAAACTTCGTGTCCCCTGCCTCCTGTTACCATCTGCCTAGACGCACAGTTCGGGACCCCTTACCCGAGATCCGCCGGTTTTGACACCGACATTGGTGCTTTCATTGAGAGTTCCTCTATGTCATCGCCGTTAGGCTTGATGGCTCCTATGATCATCGATAGCGATGTAGTCCAGGGTGAGACTTTTTTCCCCGAACAGATTTTTGTATTCGGTGGCTTTGCACTGCGGTCCAATTCGCTTGGCCATCTGGAGCAGATTGAAAGCTACGCCCCTGGCCATCAGGTCAGGTTTGGAAGCTTAAACTATACGGCCGATATCCGCGGAGACTTGATCTTTGACGGGTTCGAGCCTCTGCCTTGTGCGTCACGCAGTCATGATGAGTACGATTTAGCTCTACCATCAGACAGTGTTCAGGAGATCGCATCGGCAGCCGCTCTGACCCTCAATTCGGAGCCAGTTGCGCCGTCCATGGACGGGTGGATGGACCCCGCCACGGAGGCCTTACCCTCATCGGCGATCGAGCCGAACATCGACCTTACTCTACACGAGAGCCGTGTTGACAAACTGCCGGATCTCTCTCCGGCCACGGACTCCGAACCGCCTGCGCCCGTTCCTAGCGAATCCAATTGGGCTCCGATCATGGAGTTTACCTCCGTGGATATTTTTCAGCACTCGCCCTTTGGCGACATACTGAACTCGTTAAGGTCTCTCTCCTTGTCAGGAGGATCCTGGCCGAACTATGTCCGGCGGGATTGGGATGCGGACGACGAAGAAATTCGCAGCCCGCCCACCACCCACTTAGTAGCCACTGTTGATGACTTAACCGACATGCTCGACTTTGACTCCGAAGACATCGACGGTATGGACGATGATGCGGGAGACGAAGATGAACCACTGCCCACAGGGCACTGGACAGCCACCTCATCATACGATATATACATGGTGGACACACCCAAAGAAGGCAATGGCGACGAGACAACGGAGGATGACCCCTCCAAGAAGCAACCCAAGCGCCGACGTCGGCGGTACCGCTCTAAGTCCCGCCAAAGCAAAAGTGGTGATACCGGCACAGGAGATAATAACACTCAGATAGTGCCGAAGACAACAACAATCCCCTCCAGCAAGATTTAGAGCAGGAGGATGGAGGAGCCAGCCCTCCTAAGAGAGCGGCAGACGGAGAAGTGGAGGATGATAATTACATGCCCCCTCCGAAGATGAGGCAAGCCTTGGCGATGATGAATTCGCCGTGCCAGAGGATCCCGTCGAACAAGAGCGCTTCAAGCACCAGCTTATAGCCACGGCAAATAGCCTTAAGAAAAAGCGGCAACAGCTTCAAGCTGATCAAGATCTGCTAGCTGACAGATGGATTGAAGTCCTCGCAGCCGAGGAATATAAACCCGAGCGCCCCTCCAAGAGTTACCCAATGTAGGTTGCTACCCCGACTGGAGGAAGAAGCATATGACGCGGCTGATCGGCCACCTCATGGCCGCGATAGAGAGGCATTCCAGCCAAAAACTCAGCCTGCACCCCGACGCCATTCAAATAAAAAGGCATGGGGAAATACGCCAGACCTGCGAGACGTATTGGAGGACAAAGCAAAACATGCAAGATCAATCTACGGATCATGAGGGCGCGCCACTATGCGAGACGATAAACGTCACGCCGGATACAGTAAAAGTCAATCCGGCCAGGCCGAACACAGCGGGCAAGACCCATTCGAGCTGCGTCGCGATATAGCCCAATACAGAGGCGCCACACACCCCCTATGCTTCACAGACGAAGTAATGGATCATCAAATCCCAGAGGGTTTCAAACCCGTAAATATTGAATCATACGACGGCACAACAGATCCTGTGGTATGGATCGAGGATTTCCTCCTCCACATCCACATGGCCCGCGGCGATGACTTACATGCCATCAAATACCTCCCACTAAAGCTCAAAGGACCAGCGCGGCATTGGCTTAACATCTTGCCAGCAGAGTCCATTAGCTGTTGGGAAGATCTGGAAGCCACATTCCTCGACAACTTTCAGGGCACTTATGTGCGACCACCAGACGCCGATGACTTGAGCCACATAATTCAGCAGCCAAAAGAATCGGCCAGGCAATTCTGGACACGGTTCCTAACAAAGAAAAATCAAATCATCGACTGTCCGGATGTAGAGGCCCTAGCAGCTTTCAAGCATAACATCCGCGACGAGTGGCTTGCCCGGCACCTTGGACAGGAAAAGCCGAAATCTATGGCAGCCCTCATGACACTCATGACCCGCTTTTGTGCGGGAGAAGACAGCTGGCTGGCTCGCAGTAATAACATATCAAAAAACCATGGTACTTCGGATACCAAGGAAGGCAATAGCAGGTCACATCGCAACAAACATAAGCGCCGCATTAACAGCGATAATACTGAGGATACGACAGTCAATGCCGGATTCAAAGGCTCTAAACCCGGTCAGCGGAAAAAGCCATTTAAAAGAAGCACTCTGGGCCCGTCCAGTTTGGACCGCATACTCGATCGCTCATGTCAAATACACGGTACCCCTGACAAGCCAGCCAACCACACCAACAGGGAATGCTGGGTATTCAAGCAGGCCGGCAAGTTAATTGCCCAAGACAAAGATAAGGGGTCACACAGCGATGACGAAGAGGAGCCCCGGCAGCCGAACACCGAAGGACAGAAGAGGTTCCCCCCACAAGTGCGGACGGTGAACATGATATATGCAACCCACATCCCCAAGAGGGAGCGGAAGCGTGTGCTCAGGGACGTATATGCGTTGGAGCCAGTCGCCCCAAAGTTCAACCCATGGTCCTCCTGCCCAATCACCTTCGATCGCAGGGACCACCCCACTAGTATCCATCACGGCGGATTCGCCGGACTGGTCTTTGACCCAATCATTGATGGATTTCACCTCACTCGAGTTCTTATGGATGGCGGCAGCAGCCTGAACCTGCTTTACCAGGACACAGTGCGCAAAATGGGTATAGACTCCTCAAGGATCAAACCCACAAAAACAGGTGTAGAGGCCCATTGCACAGGCTCAATTACACTGGAAGTGGTCTTCGGATCCCCGGATAACTTCTGAAGCAAAGAATTAATCTTCGATATAGTCCCGTTCCGCAGTGGCTATCATGCACTGCTCGGGCGAACCGCATTTGCGAGATTCAATGCGGTACCGCATTATGCATACCTCAAGCTCAAGATGCCAGGACCCCGGGGGGTCATCACAGTTAATGGAAACACAGAGCGCTCTCTCCGCACGGAGGAGCACACTGCGGCCCTCGCAGCAGAAGCGCAAAGCAGCATCTCAAGGCAATCCACCAGTTCGGCGTTTCAAGACCCGGACACCTTCAAACGCGCTCGGAGTAATCGGCAACTAGACCGCCTGGCACGGTCTGAGCTCGCATAGCAATGCGGCCCCCACCCCGGCCCAAGCCAAACGGCGAAATTCGTGCCACGCGTACATAATTACGCATTAAAAATACCATGGGCACAGGTGGGGAGGGGGGCACAACTACGGCACGCTCCAAGACGCGGCCTAAACCGCACTAGGGGCTTCCCGCTTTGTTATTTTTCTCTTTCAGGACTTTAATCTCTAGAAACCTTGTCCGGTAGCATGATTGCCGAACACATGATGCAGCAACCAAGAGAGGCAGAAAGCTACATCACACCACGGAACTCCCAGGTGGATTACGATAACGAGTGAAATATTTGGTTTAATACTATTCCTCAGCTTGCCCTTGGAAGGGACATAGTCCTACTTTTTGCTCATCGCACTATCTGTATCATTCTGCTTTAACGCACCTCTTTGAATAAACAACGCATAACATTACGACTATTATTGCATTCTTGTTATATATATATATGTGTTCATTAATGACGCCTTGCAACCGTACACTTTGGTATGGCCAACACACCAGGGGCTTAAGTACCCCACAATATGGTGTGAGAAGTCTGAACACTTTCACAAGTGCGGCACCCCAAACTTATAGCATTATATGCATCAGCTCTGAATCATGTCTTTGGTCAAATGTTGGGTTTGCCCGGATCCTATGTTTTGGTACCTTACGTTCCGCTCTATTGGCTAAGGTAGCGCTAGGAGAACTACTGCGATTGTGCCCCGGTTCTGCTGGGCTAAGCACCTCAGTAGAGGAAGCTAAAACTGACTATCATGATAAGGTGAGAGACTGGTCGCTGTTCAGCGAGGTTTCGAGTCCCTAAAGACTTATGCCGCTTAGAGCGAGGAGCCGGTCCTGTCCGGCTTAAAGGCGTGTATCGCACCCCGAATTCAGCCTTCCGAATACCAGGGGCTTCGCCGAAATTTAAAATTATAGAATTCTATGGCTAAGTGACAGTGATAAAGCATTATTAGTCCGGTTGCCTTGTTCGCTGTGCTGAGCACCTCCCTCGAAGGACCCAAAAATGGGAACAAGAGTGCTCAGGTTTATCCCGAACACCCCAGCACTCGCGGCATGGGGGCAGAAGCCGAGGACTAGCCATCTCTCAGATTGGATAAATAGCCAAACAGAAGGTAATATTTTAAATTCAAACAAGTGTTGCATAGCGCATATGAAACAAGTTTTCATCATACAGGATCACACGAGCAAGTTTACTCAAATATTACATCATTTGAACATTCGTCCGCTACAAGACGGGCACCCTTCAGGACACCCTCATAATAAATTTAGGGGGTGCGATGCTCTTTGCCCTGCGGCGGTCCCTCCTTGATCAGCTTCACGGCATCTAGCTTGGCCCATTGCACCTTCACGCGGGCGAAAGCCCGGCGTGCACCTTCGATGCAGACAGACCGCTTGACGACCTCCAGCCGTGGGCAGGCGTCCACAAGCCGCTTCACCAGGCCGAAGTAGCTGTTCGGAAGGGCGTCGCCAGGCCACAGCCGGACTATAAAGCCCTTCATGGCCTGTTAGGCCGCTTTGTGTAGCTCGACCAGCTGCTTCAGCTGGTCTCTCATAGGCACCGGGTGTTCGGTCCCAATATACTGAGACCAGAACAGCTTCTCCGTTGAGCTTCCCTTCTCGGCCTGGTAAAACTGTGCGGCATCCGACACGCTGCGGGGCAAATCTGCGAATGCTCCTGGAGAGCTCCGGATTCGGGTAAGTAATAGGTAATTTACTTTCACATGCTTGCTTTGCATATAGAATGCCTTACCCGCCGCTATTTTCTTCATCGCATCAATCTCCTGGAGGGCCTTTTGGGCTTCAGCCTTGGCACTTTTTGCGCTCTCGAGGGCCGCGGCAAGCTCGGACTCTCGCGTCTTCGAGTCAAGCTCCAACGCCTCGTGCTTCGTCACGAGAGCCTGGAGCTCTTGATGGACCTTGCCCACCCGAGCCTCTTGCCTTTCCCGCTCGGTGCACTCCTTGGCCGCTTTATCTTCAGCCTCGGACAGCGCTTGCCTTAGGGTCGCCACTTCGGTCGTGGCCCCTGGCAAATTCATGATGATGTTGTCATTTTGCAATCGCATTCTTTTTATACATATCCATAAACTAGGTATTACTTACCTTTGTTCTCCTTGAGCTGCCTCTTGGCAAGGCCGAGCTCGTCCTTGGACACTTTAAGGTCTTGCTTCAGCGCGGCGACCTCCGCAGTCAGTGCGGCAGATGCCAGCAGCGAAGCCTGCATATGCATATTGACATACTTATATTAGACTCCTGCGATGTTGTTTGATCCTTTGTTCAGCTTTTCTTTGTGAACACCGAACAGAGCATCAGGGGCTACTATCTATGCGGTAATATTTTTCCTATATTTTAAACACTTACCTCAAAACCTGTTAGAAGGATGGCATAGGCTTCAGTCAATCCTCTCTTGGCGGACTGAACCTTCTGGACCACCGCACTCATAATAGTACGGTGCTCCTCGTCGATGGAAGCGCTGCGAAGCGCTCCCAGCAGATTGCCCGGCGCCTCTGGATGGACAGAGGTCACCGGCATAGGCGTCTCGCCCCTCTTGGAAGGAGGCTGCCTGCCCGAGTCCGGAACCACTAGAGGTTCCGGCGCGGTGTTTGGCTGAGGGCCGAACTCGGAGCCCTCAGGGGCCTTGTCCCCTCTGCTCCCGGAGTCCGGAAGGTCGCCTTGAGGCGCCTCCGGGACTGTCTCCCCTCGACCCGATGCCTCTTGAGACAATACCTCAGCATCGTCCGTAGGGCAAGGGGAGGTGGCGGTCGGAAGTGGATCGCTATCCATATCCGACGAGCCCAGGGAGTCGTCCGACGATACATCGATACGGGCTCGTGGCGGCCTGCATAATCATATTCGGCGTTAGGGAAAGCAGTGCGACAAAGGAATGCTATGAGTTACTCTGGTATCTGAATACTTACGACCTCCCCAGGGGCTTGGCCCTGGGCAACCACTCGTCTTCGCCTTCGGCAGCGGTGGTGGAACTGTCCGGAAGGAGAGTCCTTCCCTTCTTGGACCCTTCTCCCCCCTAGTTGGGGCGGCCTTCCTTTTCTTGTCTCCCCCGCCTGGAGGGGGAGCATCTTCTTCTTCCTCCTCGTCTTCAGGGGAGGAGTGTGCCGCAGAGTCATCGAACGGTGAGTCCGATGATGCCTGGCGTCGGGAACTCTTTCGGGTTCCCTTGGCCTTCTTGGTCTTCTCCGGCACCGTGTAAGGAGCCCGAGTCAGCATCTTCGCCAGGAGAGCGTCTACTGGGCCTTCGGGCAAAGGAGCCGGACAGTCGATCTGTCCGGCCGTCTCCTGCCAGTCCTGTCGAAGGTACGTGAGCTTAGATCCCGCATAGAGTCAAACTATGAAAAACAAGTGTCCTGTGAGAGGTCAAACAGCTTACCGCGCTGGCTTGGCGCTTCGCGTAGAATCCGCGGTCCTCGGTAGTGGGAGGGGGAACCCCGGCACTCTTGAATAGAACCTTCCAGGCTTCTTCGTGAGTTGTGTCGAAGAGCCTGTTCAAAGTTCGGTGCTGGGCTGGGTCGAACTCCCACAAGTTGAAAGCCCGTTGTTGGCACGGGAGGATCCGGCGGATGAGCATGACCTGGACTACGTTGACGAGTTTGAGCTTCTTGTTCACCATGTTTTGAATACATGTTTGGAGTCCGGTCAGCTCTCCCGAACTACCCCAGGACAGGCCCTTCTCTTGCCAGCAGGTGATCCGCGTGGGGAAGCCAGATCGGAACTCGGGGGTCGCTGCCCATTTAGGGTCACGCGGCTCGGTGATGTAGAACCACCCCGATTGCCACCCCTTTATGGTCTCCACGAAGGAGCCCTTGAGCCATGTGACGTTGGGCATCTTGCCCACCATGGCACCTCCGCACTCCGCCTAGCGGCCGCTCACTACCTTCGGCTTGACGTTGAAGGTCTTCAGCCATAAGCCGAAGTGGGGCTTGATGCGGAGGAAGGCCTCGCAAACGACAATAAACGCCAAGATGTTGAGGATGAAGTTCGGGGCCAGATCGTGGAAATCCAGGCCGTAGTAGAACATGAGCCCCCGGACAAATGGGTCGAGAGGGAATCCCAGTCCGCGGAGGAAGTGGGTAAGGAACACTACCCTCTCATGGGATTTGGGGGTGGGGATGAGTTGCCCCTCATCTGGGAGCCGGTGCGCGATGTTGTCGTGCAGGTATCCGGCTCTCCTCAGCTTCTTGATGTGTCCCTCCATGACGGAGGAGACCATCCACCTACCTCCCGCTCCAGACATGGTTGGAGAAGGTCGAGGTGGGAAATGCAGACTTGGGCGCTGGAGCTCGAGTGTGCGAAAGTGGATGAGCAAAGGAGGAAGAAGGCGTGGATGAAAAGGTGAATCCTTATACCTTTATATGGGCAGCCAAAACTATGCGCCCCTACTAGCCTGGTAAAACTCTCTTATCCCCCAAGCGCCGGAATCAATGGCGCGGTTGGGTTACCCATGCCTGTATTGATGAGAATCCCGTGATAAGGGGACACGATCTCTGCTTTGACAAGACGTGTCAAAAAAACTGCCTCACGTTATGTGCGGGGCTAGTTAAAGGAAACAGTTCGAATAATCACCGGGCCATGGCATAAGGTCATGTTGCCAAAACAAGTCAGCAAATTAGATTTGTGGAAATATTATTCTCTCTAGGGTGGTATGTGGAACTTATTTTGCAGGGTCAGACACTATCCTTGTATTCAAATTCTTCCGTGATGTATTCGGAGGAGGAACCCGCCTTGCAATGCCAAAGACAATACTGCACGCCAGACTCATCATCATTGAAGCCTGGTTCAGGGGCTACTGAGGGAGTCCTGGATTAGGGGGTCTCCGGACAGCCGGACTATATCCTTTGGCCAGACTATTAGACTTTGAAGATACAAGATTGAAGACTTCGTCTCGTGTCCGGATGGGACTCTACTTGGCGTGGAAGGCAAGCTAGGCAATACGGATATGCATATCTCCTCCTTTGTAACCGACCTTGTGTAACCCTAGCCCTCTCCGGTGTCTATATAAACTGGAGGGTTTTAGTCCGTAGGACAACACACAATCATACCATAGGCTAGCTTCTAGGGTTTAGCCTCTCTGATCTCGTGGTAGATCTACTCTTGTACTACCCATATCATCAATATTAATCAAGCAGGACGTAGGGTTTTACCTCCATCAAGAGGGCCCGAACCTGGGTAAAACTTCGTGTCCCCTGCCTCCTGTTACCATCCGCCTAGACGCACAGTTCGGGACCCCCTACCCGAGATCCGCCGGTTTTGACACCGACAGCCCCCTTTGGAGGAGGGGGGTGCGTCGCCTCCACCTGTGGCTCCTGTCCATCCAGGAGCGCCAGATGACCTGATGGGGGCGCTACGAAGTGCCTCCGTCATCGATGAGCACCGTTTCCTTATGGATGTGGTGATTGAGAAGGTTCAGTCCGCCAAGAGCGGACTGAATGAAGCCTGTAGCAGCTTGTTAACAAGTTTCAAGGTAAGAAAGATAAAAACCCGTATAGTCCGTAGCCCCTGAGACGTTGTCCGGTGTTCAACAAGGATAACCAGACACGGGATCAATCCTTAATTAAGAGGTTGACTGAATATGTATCGATAAGCAGGCATCCCTGTTGGCCGCGACCTCGCGTGCTACCGAGGTCTCCGAGCTGAAGCGGAGGCTGGAGCGGACCGAGAACGAGCTCGGCGAGGTTAAGGTTCGACTCCAGGAGAAGCAAGGTGAGGAACGACTTGCTATATGTTCGGGAAGGGATAAACGCTGTATATTGACAGCGGTATTGTGATATGTGCAGAAGCTGCGACCGAAGACGAGGCCCTGAGGAAGGCCTTGGGCGAGGCCGAGGAGCAGGCTGTCCAGCAGCAAGCCGCCCGTAAGAAGCTAAATGCCCGGGTCAAAGAAGTCCACCAGGAGCTCCAAGATGCGGTGAAAAATGCGAGGCCTTGGAGCATGATGCGTCGGTTCGAGGGACCGAACTCGCCAAGGCTCGTCAGAACATGGAGACCGCACGGAATGAGGCCCAGGCCGCCCTCCAGGAGATCCAGGAGGCCAAGAAGATCACAGCGGGTAAGGCATTTAAGATGCAAAGCAAGTATACAGAGAAGCAGTACCTTCTACTAACCCGGGTTCGGAGTTCCCCAGGGGATTTTGCGGATTTGCCACACCGTGGAATTCTATCGAGCCGAAGGAGGGGGTTCTTCGGAGAGGCTCTTCTGATCGCAGTATGCGGCACCAGAGCATCCTGTGTCCTTCACCGATTAGCTGAAACAGCTGGTGGAGCTTCATAGGGTGGCCGAACTAGCCATTAAGGATGTGATAATCCGTCTGTGGCCAGCTGAAGCTATGCCTAGTAGCTACTTCGGACTCGTGAGGCGGATGGTGGATGTCTGTCCTCGGCTGGACGTTATCAAGCACTCCGTCTGTATTGAAGGTGCCCGTATGGCCTTCGCTCGCTGCAAGATGTGGTGGGCGAAGATGAACGCTGTTGAAGTCGCCAACGGGCCGCCGGAGGGCAAGGAGCACCGCATGCCCGAGCAATATTTCGAGGATGTTGTGGAAGGGTCTCGACTTGTAGCGGCGCAATGTTCACAGGACATTGTATTTGAATAAATGTATTCATGTTGCCTTTGTCTTGTATTATGGGAACAAAGCCAGTTTTTGTAAAGTAATTTTATTATGCTTTGAATTGTTTCCTCCTGTGTGGCCGTGTTGTGTGTAATCTGAGGGTTGGCCAGTCGTCGGCTTCTGCCCTCACGTAGGTAGTACGGAGGTGTTCGGGATGGAATCTAAAAAATCTTGATCCAATTACATGGTCCTTGAAGGAGTTGTTTAGCGCAATGAACAAGGCAATCAGACTTTATCGCTTTAACGCCCTCACTTAGCCATAGGAGTTTTATAATAAAGCATGGGCGCAGCCCCTGGTTTAATCCAGAGTACTGTCAGCATATGATCGGGAAGTTCCAATCTCTCGCATGACCCGGAAAAATCTCCAACGATTTGTAACCCTCGAGTAGCTGACTGGCTCTCGCCACATCATGACAGTTAGTTTTCGGCTTTCTCTACTGAGGTGCTCGTCTGGTCAAAGCCAGGGCACAATCATAGTAGTTCTCCCTTTATTACCCTAACCGATGGAGCGGAATGTAGGGTAGCAAGCACAGGAGCCGGGCAACCCAACTATTGACTAGAGACATGATACGGAGCCAATGCATATAATGCTAAATTCGGGGTAAAAGTATGTGTGTCCGGGATCGGTCTGGCCGGATTGTATACCCCGGGTTATCTTGTGCCTCCGTTGATGTCCATGGAATTTTGAGTGCGTAATTGTGTACGCGTGGTATGAATGCCACTACCTTATTGGGGCTAGGACGGAGGCCAAATTGCTAGTCGAGCTCTTGACGAGCTGTGCTGTCCTGTTGCAGTGTAGTCCGGACCCGCTTGATGGTGTCCAGGGGCTCGGCAGCTGGGTTATAGTGCTGCTTGAGAAGGCCGCTTTGTGCTTCAGCTGCTAGGCCGGTGGTCTGCTCCTCTGTTCGAAGGGAGCGTTCCATATTGCCATTGACTGTTATGACGCCGCGTGGACCGGGCATCTTGAGCTTGAGATAAGCATAATGTGGCACTGTGTTAAATCTAGCAAACGCTGTTCATCCGAGCAGTGCGTGGTAGCCACTGCAGAAGGGGACGGTATCGAAGATTAACTCTTTGCTTCGGAAGTTGTCCGGAGAACCGAAGACCACCTCCAGCGTGATTGAGCCCGTACAGCGGGCCTCTACACCTGGTATGACTCCTTTAAAGGTAGTCTTTGTTGGTTTGATTCGCGGGGGATTAATGCCCATCTTCCATACTGTATGGTGATACAACAGGTTGAGCCTGCTTCCTCTATCCATCAGGACTCGTGTTAGGTGGAATTCGTCGATGATTGGGTCCAGGACTAGTGTGGCCGAACTGCCGTGGCGGATACTAGTCGGATGATCTCATCGATCGAAGGTGAGCGGAAATGACGACCATGGATTGAACTTCGGGGCGACTGGCTCTACCGCGTAGACGTCCCTGAATGCTCATTTGCGCTCCTTTCTGGGGATGTGCGTGGCGTATATCATGTTCACCATTTTGACTTGGGGGAATTTCTTTTGTCGCCCGGTGTTCGGCTGCCGGGGCTCTTCATCCTCGTCCTCACTTTGTGAACCCTTTTCTTTGTTTTCGGCGTTTAACTTGCCAGCCTGCTTGAAGACCCAACAATCCCTGTTGGTATGATTGGCTTGCTTATCCAGGGTGCCATGAATTTGGCACGGACGGTCGAGTATGCGGTCCAGGATGGAAGTTCCTTCGTTGTTTCTTTTGTAGGGTTTCTTCCGTTGGTCGGACTTGCAGCCACTGAATCCGGTGTTGACTGTGGTGTCTTCGGTGTTGTCGCCATTGCTTCTGCGTTTGTGTCTATTGCGTCGGAGCTTGCCGGTGCTGTTCTTGGCCTCTGTAGGGCCTGCCTCGCTGGTTGTGTTTTTGCTACGAGCCAGCCAGCTGTCCTCGCCTGTGCAAAAGCGGGTCATGAGTGCCGTAAGGGCTGCCATTGTCTTCGGCTTTTCTTGTCCGAGATGGCGTGCTAGCCATTCGTCCCGGATGTCGTGTTTGAAGGCTGCTCGGGCCTCGGCGTCCGGACAGTCGACGATCTGGTTCTTTTTGGTTAGGAACCTAGTCCAGAATTTTCTGGCCGATTCTCCGGGTTGTTGAACTATGTGGCTTAGGTCATCGGCATCTGGTGGACGTACATAAGTTCCTTAGAAGTTGTCAAGGAAAGCCTCTTCCAAGTTCTCCCAGCTGCCGATTGAGTTCTCAGGCAGGCTATTTAACCAGTGTCGAGCTAGTCCTTTGAGTTTTAATGGGAGGTATTTGATGGCGTGGAGGTCGTCTCCTCGGGCCATGTGGATGTGGAGAATGAAATCCTCGATCCATACTGCGGGACGGTTGTGCCGTCGTATGATTCGATATTGACGGGCTTGAACCCCTCTGGGAATTCGTGATCCAATACTTCATCTATGAAGCAGAGCGGGTGTGCGGCGCCTCTATATCGGGCCGCATCGTGGCGGAGCTCTGATGGAGTCCGTCTGCGGCATTCGGCTCGAGCATGGTTAGGTTTGTCACGTCCAAATACATAGCCGTCGTCACGCCTCGAGGCACGTCCTCGTGATCCATAGATCGATCTTGTGTGTCCTGCTCTACTATCCAGGGTCTGTCGGAGGTCGTACGTATGGCTCCGGACTCTTCCGTCCCTATTTTGATGGGGTGGTGTGGCTGTCTGCTGCTCGGCCTGAGTTGCCGCTTTTATCTCGACCGCGGGTTGGCCGTTCCGCCGCCCTGTCCCGACCACGTGGTGGTCGATCCGCATTGCGCGAGGGGGATATATGCTCCGGCGCCTCCTCATCAAATTGAGGTAGCAGTCTGCGTTTCGGGTAGCTCTTGGCTGGGCGGTTCAGGCCGTATTCCTCGGCTGTCAGGACGTCAGTCCATCTTTCGACGAGCAGGTCTTGTTCAACTTGAAGCTGTTGTTGTTTCTTTTTCAGGCTCCTTGCAGTGGCTATGAGCTGAAGCTTGAAGCGCTCCCGCTCGAGAGGATCCTCGGGCACGATGAAGTCTTCGTTGCCAAGGCTTGTCTCCTCCTCGGAGGGTCAACGGTAACTATCATCCTCCGGGTCATCTTCTATGGCATGTTCGTCAGTGTTGTCTTGCCTGCTGTCGTGTTCCTGTTCGGATGTAGCCCCGGCGGGGTTTCCACTGTTTTCGGCATCGCCCGGAGTACTATTTTCTCCGGTGCCAGTGTTGCCGTCCTTTGAGCGACGGGGCTTAGGGTGGCGTTTGGGCCGCCGGCGCTTGGGCTGTGTCTCGGAGGTTTTGTTCGCATCTGACTCTTCTTTGTCGTCACCGGATCCTTTAGGTGTATCAACCATGCACACGTCGTATGAAGAGGTAGCCGTCCAATGTCCAGTGAATGGCGGGTCTTGGCCTTGCTCCTTGTCGGCATCGTCGTCCATGCCGGCGATGTCTTCGGAGCCATAGTCAAGCACGTCGGTTAAGTCATCGACGGTGGCTATGAAGTGGGTGGCGGGTGGGAGGCAAAATTCCTCATCATCCATCTCTAGCTCGAACCGGACATAGTTCGGGTGGGATTCCTTCTCCAAGGACAGATTCTTTAAAGATTTTAGCATGTCACCCAAAGGCGAGTGCTAGAAAACGTCAGCGGCGCTGAACTTGAAGATCGATAACCGATCTAGCTCGGTGACTGCGGGCGTACACGATCCGGAACTTATAGTCGGAGATGAGTCCGAAGTTCCGTTAAAGTGAATATTGCAAGGCATCGAGTCCATATGCGGCTCCAACGCCGCAGACTCTAAGCCCTCGGATGTCTCAATCTGCTTTGGCTTTAAGGTCGTTGCAGCCGCAGGAACCATCTCCTGCGTGTGATCCAATGATAGATTTAAGTCATGTTCATCGGGATGAGGGGGAGCGATCGCCGCGGGCTCTGATCCCTCGAAGATCGGGTCTCTACGGATGTCCGTGGCATAGTTCAAGCTATCGAATCCGACCTGATGGCCAGGGGCGTAGCTGTCGATCTTCTCTAGATGTCCAAGCGAGTTGGCCTGCAGTACGAAGCCGCCAAATACGAAGATCTGTCCGGGAAGGAAGATTCCTCCCTGGACAGCGTCATTATTAACGATTGAAGGGGCCATCGAACCTTTTATCGGCGGCAAAGTGGAACTCTCAATGAAAGCACCAATGTCGGTGTCAAAACCGGCGGATCTCGGGTAGGGGGTCCTGAACTGTGCGTCTAGGATCTATGGTAACAGGAGACGGGGGACACAATGTTTACCCAGGTCCGGGCCCTCTCTATGGAGGTAGAACCCTACGCCCTGCTTGATTGATATTGATGAATATGAGTGTTACAAGAGTGGATCTACCACAAGATCGTAATGGCTAAACCCTAGAAGTCTAGCCTATGTGGGTATGATAATGAGAACATGTGGTGTCCTTTACGGACTATCCCCTTTGGTTTATATAGACATCGAAGGGATCTAGGGTTTACATGGAGTCGGTTACATAAGAAGGAATCTTCGGTCTCCAAGCTTGCCTTCCACGCCAAGTAGAGTCCAATCCGAACACGGTGCAGTCTTCGGCCTTCATGTCTTCACGGCCCATCAGCCCGGCCCGTGGATAACAGGTCGGACGCCCGAGGACCCCTTAGTCCAGGACTCCCTCACTCTCCTTTCTGGATGCGTACTCCGGGTATCACCGGATCTTTATGTCCAAATAAGATGAGGAGAAGACATCATTCATCACTCCATGCGGTACGTACTGCTTTGTCGGTATGCCTTTCGGATTAAAGAGTGCCGGGTCCACTTTTGCAAGAGCAGTTCAGATTGGTTTTGAGCCACAGTTGCATAGAAATATAGAAGTCTATATGGATGATATCATGGTCAAGACCAAGGATAAGGCCACCCTTATCCAGGACTTGGAAGAGACATTTGCAAATCTGCGCAAGATCAACTTGAAGCTCAACCTGAAGAAGTGTGTATTCGGTGTTCCCTCTGGCAAGCTACTTGGGTTCTTCGTGTCCCATCGGGGGATCGAACCCAACCCCGACAAGATCAAGGCCATTGAGCAGATCCAGGCACCCATGACAGTTAAGGATGTAAGGTGCCTGACTAGATGTGTTGCCGCGTTGAGCAGGTTCATTTCCAAGTATGTCGAGCGTGCCCTACCATTCTTCAAAATCTTGCAGAATGCATGGCTTATGAAGTGGACCCCGGAAGCAGATGCAGCTATGTAAGAATTAAAGGCCTACCTGTCGTCCGTGCCTACCTTGGTTGCACCCAAACCCCAAGAGCCATTGTTGCTTTACTTGGCGGCAACCAACCACATAGTCAGTGCAACCCTGGTAGCACAACGAGAGGTGGACGAGGCAGAAAGTGGCCGAGCCACGGTAGAGTCAGAAAAGGATTAGAGTAGCAGTGAGCACGGCGACGAGGGCAACCCCAAGGATGCGGCAAGGAAGAAAGTGGTGCAGCGCCTAGTATACTTCGTCAGCTCCTTTTTACAGGGGGGCTAGATCGAGGTACTCTAGTGTGCAAAAGTTGATCTTTAGCCTCATCATGGCCTCAAGGAAACTGTGCCACTACTTCCAAGCCCATGAGATCACAGTTGTCACTCGTTTCCCGTTGCAAAGGATACTCCGAAACCCTGAGGCAACTGGCAGGATAGTGGAATGGGCTTTGAAGTTATCCAGCTTTGGTATGAAGTTTGAGAGCACTTCAACCATTCGGAGGAGGGCACTGGCAGAGTTTATTACAGAATGGACGCCAACCCCTGACGAGGAAATGACAGAAATAGCTCTCCCCGGCAAGGAATCACCCCAAGAATGGATTATGTATTTTGATGGTGCTTTTTCCCTACAAGGTGCAGGGGCTGGCGTGCTTCTTATTGCCCCCTTTCGGGAGCACTTGAAGTACGCCGTCCAGATGCACTTTGCCTTGGAAGAAGCAACCAACAATACAACTTAGTATGAAGGGCTCCTTGCTGGGCTCAGGATTGTAGCACAATTGGGAATTAAGAAACTAATCATTCGAGGAGATTGACAGCTTGTGGTGAGACAAGTCAACAAGGATTATCAAAGTCCATTAATGGAAGCATACGTCAAGGAAGTGAGGAGATTGGAGGAGTGCTTTGATGGGTTGCAAATAGAGCATGTACCCCGTGCGGAAAATAGCATAGCTGATCACCTGTCAAAGTGTGTTGCGCATAAGCTTCCTGTGGGACCAGGGACTTTTGTTCTCCATCTCTCTCAGCCCTTTGTATCACCAGCCACAATGGCCCAGAAAATGAGAAAGTTGGACTACGGTAAGCCTCTCCCGGCAGAGCCATGCTCTACCGGCAGAGACCTTGCCGGAAGCAACTCCTCACAGCCTGGCTTATGGACCCTGTGATAGCCTGGCTTATTAGGGATGATAGACTACTCATATCAATAAGGAATTCCTTCTTGCTCGGCTTGGAGTAATTTCAGGATGGGTGATCAACCGAGAAGTTGCTCCCGGGTGCGCACGAGTGAGGACAAAGTGTGTAGAAAAGACTAGTATTGATCTGTGAGGCCAGTCTAGATCCCGCCAGGAGTAACAACCACTGGCGGGTGTGTCCGGGGCGTTACAGACCCCGTGAACGAGGCTGGTGCCCCCGCAGTCGAGGAGGTGCCGCTAGTCCTCGTTGCCGAGCCCCAGGCTCCAACTTGGGCAAGGCACATTGTCCTCTTCCTCCAAACCGGAGAACTTCCCGGCGACCAAGATGAAGCTGAAAAATTAGCCCGGAGGGCCAGTATGTATCAGTTTGTCGATGACACTCTGTACAAAAGAAGGCCCAACGGTGTGAAATTGAAGTGTGTCTGCCGGGTGGACGGAAAGGAACTATTGGCTGAGATTCATAGAGGAATGTGCGGCTCACACATTGGATCAAGGGCATTAGTTGGGAAAGCATTCCGGCAAGGATTCTATTGGCCCACATCCCTCCAAGATGTAGTTGAGCTCATCACGACATGTGAAGCCTGCCAGTTCCATTCCAAGAGAACACACCTACCTGCCCAAGCCCTTCAGACAATCCCTCTATCATGGCCATTTTCGGTCTGGGGGCTCGATATCCTCGGCCCCTTTCCCCGAGAAATTGGGGGCTTTGAATTCTTGTTCGTCGCCATCGACAAGTTTACAAAGTGGCCAGAAGTGACTGCCGTGAGAAAGGTGACTGCTCAGTCAGCTATCAAGTTCTTGAAAGAATTGGTGTGTCGTTTCGGAGTTCCGGCAAGGATCATCACTGACAACGGCACCCAGTTCGCGAGCCACGCCTTCATGCAATATGTTCATACCCTCAGATGCAAGATCTCATTCGCTTATGTGGCACACCCCCGGAGCGATGGGAAAGATGAGAGGGTGAACACTGAAGTGCTTCATGGACTCAAGACATGGACTTTCGATACGCTGCAGAAGCACGGCAGGCGGTGGATCGAGGAGCTGTCAGTAGTTCTCTGGTCCCTCAGAACGACACCTAACCGAGCTACCGGGTAGACTCCCTTCTCCCTGGTCTACGGGGCAGAAGCAGTTATCCCCACAGAACTCATTTACGGGTCCCCTCGAGTGCTTTCCTACGACGAAGTAGCGCAAGTTCAGCATCCGCGTGACGATGCTATGCTACTCAAGGAGAACCATCTCCGGGCCATTACGCGTTCTGCACGCTATCAGCAAGCCCTGCGTCGCTATCATAGCTGCAGGGTTCATGCTTGGTGTTTTGAGGAAGGTGACCTTGTCCTTAGGCGTGTTTAGTCCGCCAAGGGTACAAACAAGTTATCACCGAAGTGGGAAGGCCCTTACCGGGTGGTACGAGTCACCAGCCCTGGCGCAGTCTGTCTAGAGACCGGAGATGGCACACCGTTGCAAAACTCATGGAATATTGAGCATCTCCGTAAGTTCTACCCGTAAGGTGCAGAGGCTACTGGGCCCTGCCCGGCAGACACCCAATGTACATGGAATTGCCGAAGTTGCATGTAACACCCTGTACAAGCCGGGGCGATGACCCCATGCAAGAGAAAATAAAGAAGCGTTGTAGGGGGGCCCAACCAAGATTGCATGCATGCACGAGCACACCCAGATCACTACATAAGCATTTCATGAGCATTTGAATATGCATATAGATAGGATTGCATCCAGCATTTCATTTTCATCTACATGGAGTTTCAGGTTCCTGCCGTGAACTTGCTTCGAGAAAGGATGAGAAGATTGCACGGCACAGCGATCCCCGGCAAAGCCAAACAGATAAGTTCACCTCTTGTCTATTAGTGTTCTGTAAAGCTATAACTTCGCATGAGAAAACCTCGCCACTCTTTTGAAACTTAGGTGCTCCCATCTATGACTCGAACGTTGCTTCAGTCAAGATGGTTGCAGTAGCCTTTGATAAAATGGAGTTGGCAGGGGGTTGGTCCCTCTATCTGTTCCCCGGCAGACAAAAGGGGGTGCCGGCAGGATACCCTGTCGGGTAAGCTCGTTTATTTACATTAAAGAGGTACCTCACCTCTGCATGGACATATACATGCATGGGTTCCCGGCAAGGTTCATCTTTTTCATTTACATGCTAATACAAGTACAAGCATTACAGAACACAAAGATGGACTCGAGAGATTACATTACTCGAATTAAAATTTGGCGATTGCCTACAAGTTTAAGATTGAAAAAAGATAAGTGCCCCGTGATCCCCTCTTTTCGTTTTCCCTCCTTCAGGCACTGCGGCAGAAGGAGGAAAAGATGAGAAAATGAGCACCCAAACCCCAACCAGAGGCTTGGGGACGACCCCAACCACTCCCTTTCAACATCACCAGTCGGAGCAGAGAACAAGGAGAAGGGGAGGAAGAATCCAAGGATGGATTACTCCGCCCTCCTCTGCCCCTCCCTTTTATAGGCTAGGCAAGGAGGGGCGGCCACTCCATCAGCGGGTGACCACTGCCCTCCTCCACCAACTCAAGGTGGGCGGGCCCTCTCCAAGATGCTCTCCCGCGCCACGCGCCTCCATTACCTACCCGGCGCGATGCATGCAGCATACGTGGCTGAGGATAAGGGCGCGCTGTGGGAAGAGTAAATTGGCAGTTTCTACCCCGTGCGTTAAAGTCATGCACGGGCCATCACTGGAGCGGCCCCACCATTATTGGCCTTAGATAACGCACGGGGAAACCGGAAACTGGCCCGAAATCAAAACTGATGAAGCAGCAAAGGTGACCTCAAGGAGCCAACCCCTTCAACAATTCTGCATGTGCACTTATTAGGCCCTACCCCGACGACGCTCAGCAGCGCGTTTGGGGCAGGCTCGGGGGCTTCTGTCGATGCAACAAACCCTGGGTCTGTTGCCCAACTGTGCACAGTCACAAGATCAAGGTTGAAGCACCAACTCAAGCCAGGGATTGAAGACCCAAAGGATTCGAAGAACCAACATGCAGCTCAGATAGACCAAGATCGAGCCAAAGGAGCAAGATAGCAGCAAGAGAAGGGCCTCCCTTGCCGGGCAGGCCAGCCCGGCAAGGGGCAAGGCCACCACCTGAAGCAAGTGACCAAGACTCCCCGGCAGAGCTTGCAAGGGCTCACGGGGGAAAATCACCCCGCAAACAACTCAACCATGACTCACGTCGTCAATAAGTGCGGTGTCAAGCCGCAAGATGACTAAGTGGCAGCCATTCGCCACATGGCGGCCATTTCCTACAGAAGAAACCCACAGACGACACCCATCCTGCGGCGTGTCAAGGGAGCAGGTGCGGAGCTGGCGAGATAGTCCGATAGCCCTTGTCGGGCAACCAATGATGTGACACTAAGTGGTGCATTTAATGCACCTTGTCAGCCCGCAGAGTTAGGTATGATAGCACTATTTGCTATCATAACAGTGGATAATGACCACTTTGCCACTGTGGTGACCCCTTAATCTATAAAAGGAGGCCCATGGCACTCGTAGGAGGGGTTAGAGGGTTATAAAGTTGACAACCCCAAGCCATCATACGGGCGTAGACGTCGCGGCCCTGAGGCAAACCTTGTCGGGCAAGTGTACTACGCACCACCACACACATTCCACCATCAATCCACCAAAGAAGGAGTAGGGTTTTATGCCTCACGGTGGCCCGAACCTGGGTAAAATTGCTTGTGTGCTTTCTACCGTGTGCTGATCTGCTCTTTGCGCAACGCGCCGTCCCCCCGCCGAACCAACAAGGGGCCACACGGCCCCATAGGTGGCCGTGGATATCCCGTGACAATTTGGGAGAGCCAAAATTATGGCATGACTTGTTAGAATTGATCTCTATGCTTCACTTAAATTTTTATGAGCTATGGACTTGCTCTAGTGCTTCACTTATATCTAATTTAGCACGGTGTGCTTTAGTATTTCTGAAGAAATGCTCTCTTGCTTCACTTAGATTTATTTGAGAGTTAGTAAAATTTTCAAGAAATTCTCTCTTGCTTCACTTAAATTAATTTGAGAGAAAGAAAAATATTATGCTCATGATCTTCACTTATATTTGTTTGAGCTTATGAAAAGCAACACATGAAAATTAGTCCCAAAGTGATAGATATACAAGAAGGATATAATAAAAACTTTCATGAAGATCATTGGACAAAATAAACTTGGTTCTTAGTAATAGTTTTGAGATATGATGATGTGATATGTGAGTTATGTTGATGAGTAATTATGCTTTAGTAAGAATATTGGTGTTAAGGTTTGTGATTCCCTATGCAAGCACGAATGTCAATAGTCATGCAATGAAATTATATCCTACTTATGGTGCATTATTCGGTGTTAATTATGCTTAATGCTCGCTTATGAGATTATTCGTTTCTTGGTTGGTCTCTTCTCAATCTTTTGCTAGCCTTCATTTTGCACTAAGTATGATCTCTACTTGTGCATCCAAAAACCTTTAAACCAGTTTTGCCACATGAGTCCGCTATATCTACCTATATGCGGTATTATTTTGCCATTCTAAGCAAATTTGCATGTGTCATCTCTAATTTTCAAAATAAACTTCTCTTTTGTGTGTTTTTCGCTCATGGCGCGGTGAGGGGTGGCTAATATTTACCATGCTAGATGTGTTATTCTCAAGATGAGTGTTTATTCACTTGTCATTGCACGAGAGTATGGTATAGGTATTAGGGATGCCCAGTCCCGAAATGAAAAAAATGAATTTACTTTATGTTGTCAAATAATAAATTCCTTGGAAAGTGTTAGTATGGAAGGCAACCGTGGATTCAGCTAGCCATTGAAAGTGAAAGTATGATGGAAAAAGGAATAAACTTTATTTTCTGTTTGGGAACCGCCTATGATATATCTAGCATGGAAAGTGTTGGGAATTCTAAGTCGTTTTCGTTGTTGGGATGGATACACCTCCCAAAATGTTTTTATCTCTAAGATTTTCGCTTTGAGCTCTGGCACCTCTACAAATCCCTACTTCCCTCTGCGAAGGGCCTTTCTTTTACTTTATGCAATTTTTATTTTTGAGTCTCCATCATCTCTTATAAAAGCACCAACTAGGAGGCAATATGATCATACTTGACTATTGGGCGTAGCTAATATGCGAGTGTGTTTCATGAATGGATCAATGATTGAGCATGATGGGCTAGGGATAACTTATTTTAGTATTGATATTTTGAAATACATCGTTGCTTGTTGATATGCTTGAGTATTTAAATTATCATGTCAAAACTAGACTATTGCTTTGAACAATATAAAAGTCCAAATGTCCATGCTATAAAGAAATAAATATGATATGACATGATAGGCACCATTCCACATCAAAAAATTTGTTTTTATCACTTCCCTACTCGAGGACGAGTAGGAGTTAAGCTTGGGGATGCTGATACATCTCCAACGTATCTATAATTTTTGCTTGTTCCATGTTGTATATTATCAATCTTGGATGTTTTATAATCATTTTATATCATTTTTGGTACTAACCTATTGACATAGTGCCAAGTGCCAGTTGTTGTTTTCTGCATGTTTTTTACGACGCAGGAAATCAATATCAGACGGAGTCCAAACGCAACAAAACTTTACGGAGATTTTTTGGACCAGAAGGAACGTAATGGGCCCTGGCTGCGCCTGGAGGGTGCCTTGAGGAGGGAACAACCCACCAGGGCATGCCATGAGGCGCAGGCGCACCCTGGTGGGTTGTGCCCTCCTCGGGTGCCCCCCGAACCGCCTCTTTGCTCTATAAATACCCCAATATTTCCAGAACCCTAAAAGCGTCGACGAAATATTCATCTAGCCGTTGCAGAGTCCAGAACCACCAGATCCAATCTAGACACCATCTCGGATGGGGTTCACCACCTCCATTGGTGCCTCTCCGATGATGCGTGAGTAGTTCTTTGTAGACCTTCGGGTCCGTAGTTAGTAGCTAGATGGCTTCCTCTCTCTCTCCTTGGTTTCTCAATACAATGGTCTCTTGGAGATCCATTTGATGTAATTCTTTTGCGGTGTTTGTTGGGATCGATGAACTTTGAGTTTATGATCAGATCTATCTTTTTATATCCATGAAAGTATTTGAGTTTCTTTGATCTCTTTTATGCATGATTGCTTATAGCCTCGTTTTTCTTCTCCGATATTTGGGTTTTGTTTTGCCAACTTGATCTATTTGTCTTGCAATGGGAAGAGGTGCTTTGTAGTGGGTTCGATCTTACGGTGCTTGATCCCAGTGACAAAAATGGAACCGACACGTATGTATCGTTGCTACTAAGGATAAAACGATGGGGTCTATCTCTACATAGATAGATCTTGTCCACATCATGTCATCATTCTTATTGCATTACTCCATTTTTCCATGAACTTAATACACTAGATGCATGCTGGATAGTGGTCGATGTGTGGAGTAATAGTAGTAGATGCAGGCAGGAGTCGGTCTACTAATCTTGGACGTGATGCCTATATAATGATCATTGCCTGGATATCGTCATGATTATTTGAAGTTCTATCAATTACCCAACAGTAATTTGTTCACCCACCGTTTGCTATTTTCTCGAGAGAAGCCACTAGTGAAACCTACGGCCCCGGGTCTTCTTTCTCATATTATTTGCCTTTGTGATCTACTTTTTCCTTGCATTTATTCTTAGATCTACTAAACCAAAAATACCTTGCTGCAATTATTTTTTATTTATTAGCGTTCTACCTATCAATTTACTACAAATTTACCTCACGTCCGTTTGCCACTTGAGGCAACGTACCCGAAAGGGATTGACGACCCCTTTTACACGTCAGGTTGCGAGGATTTGTTATTTGTGTGCAAGGGTTGTTTACGTTGTGTTGCTTGGTTCTCCTACTGGTTCGATAACCTTGGTTTCATATCTGAGGGAAATACCTACCGCCGCTATGCTGCATCATCCCTTCCTCTTTGGGGAAATACCGACGTAGCTTCAAGCGACATCAGTAGCTCCTACGTTCATTTGAAAGTGCACTACACCAAAATGTCTAGCACCTTCAAATGAAGAAGAAGCTATCCCCATGACAACAGTCAGGATTCTTCGTCCTCTCTCATATATGGTGGACACTCCCTCACTAATTTTTCAACCATCGGTGATGGTTGCTCTTCTCTTCCTTCCCGTGCATTACCAAAAGGTATATCACGAGAAGGAAGAGGAAGAGTGACCCCCACGACAACAGTCAGCATTTTTTTCTCTCATATATGATGGACACTCTCCCTCACTGATATGGTGGACTATCTCACACACATGGAGCCCCGACAGAATGACAGTCAACCCGTTACATATATCGAGTAATGACATAAAAATGACCTATGGGTTACCGGCAAATCTCGGGAACTTGATATTTCCTACTTTATGGCACACGTCATGCTGAAATCCATGGAATAATCCAGCATGACCTTTGCTAAAACAGGACATATCGAACGCCTTAAATTTGCGGAAATGGAAATGAATCAACATTCCGGCAAAACATAGGCCAGTCGGAGTTAGCCTCCAATAGAAAGAGACATATGTGGCCATCTTTCGCACCAAATACACAATAGCTCAAGATCAAGATGTCCAAATAGTACAAAGTATCAATATTGAAATGATCTCATACAAAATTCATATTGGTATTGATTCGGAAACCCTAAATCTAGCCTAAAAAACCTAAATATATTAGTAATAACCCTAAACATAGAAAAATAACCAAATTATGAAACGGGATTATATATATGAACACATAGGGTTCATATATATGAACACCTAGGGTTACACACACACTCAAAAATCCTATTTAGTGATCTAATGATGAAATGGGCTCATATATATGAACACCTAGGGTTCATATATATGAACAAAATTAGTAAAAATTGTGAACATATTGCATTAGTAGAAATTGAATTGAGAGGAGAGGTACTCACAGTAGCCGGGGCGAGGCCAACAAGGGGATGGAGAGGGCCGGGGCGGGGGAGGGAGGCCGCGCGTGGGGGAGGGCCGGCGCGGGGGCGGGCGGCTGGAGCAGCGCAATGTGGGGAAGGGCCGGCCTGGGGAAGGGCGGTCACGCATGGGGGAGGACCAGCATGGGGGAGGGCGGCCGCGTGTGGGGGCGATGCAGGGGAGGGCGGCCGAAGCAGTGCAATGCGGGGGCGGGCCAACGAGGGTGGAGAGAGAGTGGAGAGGGAGAGTGTAACACCCACGATGCGGCTATATCTCCCATGTGTCAGAGCATGACTTAGAGGCATAACCGCATTGTAGGCATGTCGCAAGAGGGGTAATCTTTACACATCCCATGTACTGAATAAGAAAGGGATAAAGAGTTGGCTTACAATCGCCACTTCACACAATACATAAATATAGCATTACATCATCCAGAATACAATCAAGGTCCGACTATGGAACCAAAGAAAGACAACCCCTAATGCTAGATCCCTGATTGCCCCGACTGGGCGCCACTAATGATCAACTGGAAACAAAACAACACAACACAACGAACACGATCTTCATCAAGCTCCTCCTTGAGCTTAGTTGTGTCATCTGCACGGTTATCATCGGCACCTACAACTGGTTTTGGAAGTAAATTGTGAGTCACGGGGACTCAGCAATCTCACACCCTTGCGATCAAGACTATTTAAGCTTATGGGTAGGAAAAGGTAGTGAGGTGGAGCTGCAGCAAGCACTAGCATATATGGTGGCCAACTTACGCAAATGAGAGCGAGAAGATAAGCAAAGCACGGTCGTGAACTAGAAGTGATCAAGAAGTGATCCTGAAACTACTTACGTTCAAGCATAACACAAGAATCGTGTTCACTTCCCGGACTTCGCCGGAATGAAACCATCACGCCTACACACGCGGTTGATGCATTTTAATTAAGTTAAGTGTCAAGTTCCCTACAACCAGATATTAACAAATTCCCATCTGCCCATAACCGCGGTCACGGCTTTCGAAAGTTTAAACCCTGCAGGGGTGTCCCAACTTAGCCCATCACAAGCTCTCACGGTCAACGAAGGATATTCCTTCTCCCGAGAAGACCCAATCAGTCTCGGAATCCCGGTTACAAGACATTTCGACAATGGTAAAGCAAGACCAGCAAGACCACCCGATGCGCCGACACCTGATAGGAGCTGCACATATCTCGTTCTCAGGGCAACACCGGATGAGCACTCCGTACAACTAAAATCAGCCCTCAAGTTTCCCCGAGGTGGCGCTGCAAAGGACTCTAGTTCGGACCAACACTTAGACAAGCACTGGCCCGGGGGGGTTAAAATAAAGATGACCCTTGGGTTGGCCGACCCGAGGGAAGGGTAGGTGGTGGTGAGGCAAATGGTAAAACCAAGGTTGGCCTTGCTAGAGGAGTTTTATTCAAAGCGAACTATCAAGGGGTCCCCATAACACCCAACCGTGTAAGGAATGCAAAATCAAGGAACATAACACCGGTATGACGGAAACTAGGGCGGCAAGAGTGGAACAAAACACCAGGCATAAGGCCGAGCCTTCCACCCTTTACCAAGTATATAGGTGCGTTAATTAAATAAGAGATATTGTGATATCCCAACAAGTCCATGTTCCAAACATGGAACAAACTCCATCTTCACCTGCAACTAGCAACGCTATAAGAGGGGCTGAGCAAAGCGGTAACATAGCCAAACGACAGTTTGCTAGGAAAGGTGGGTTAGAGGCTTGACATGGCAATATGGGAGGCATGATATAGCAAGTGGTAGGTATCGCGGCATAGCAAAATAGCGAGCAACTAGCAAGCAAAGATAGAAGTGATTTCGAGGGTATGGTCATCTTGCCTGCAATGTTCTCAGAGAAGACGAAAGCTTGATCCTCGTAAGCATACTCAACGGGTTCCTCGATCACGAGCTCATCTCCCGGCTCTACCCAAGACAAGAACACAAGCAAAGGAAACAACAATCAACCACGGTGCAATGCGCAAGCAACATGCTGCAAAACATGGCATGATATGCGGGATGTGATATGCAATGCATATGCGAGCTCTGGAAGGAAAAGATTGAACCAGGCCTCAACTTGGCAAACCAAGAGTGCCGCTGGAAATATGAGTTGATTTCGGTCGAAATCGATATAAAGATCACCGGAAACGGATGCACGGTTTGCAAATGGCAAGCAAAACAAGAATGGCACAATTCTGCGATTAACAGCACGATGCCATCTAGAATGCAACAAGAAACTAAGCTACTGCACTCCAACATATCAACAAAGCACATGACAGTGATCTACTCAAGATGCTTGACAAAAGATGAACACTGAGCTACGGCTAAAACACACAAGAGCAGGTTCAAACAAACATGGCAAAAGTGCAAAAGATATCAGCATCTCAGACTTAGTGAAATAACATGCCAGGAATTAACATCAGGAAGCAATGTTTAGAGCAAGATAACAACATGCTACAGGAACATATCATGGCAAAACAAGGCATGGCAGGAATCTACTCAAAGCATATAACAAAAGTCCCTTACTGGCCATAAGCCAAAAAGGATCAGAAGATATGATGGCACCCATGTAAACATAGCAAGTTTCGTTAATAGATTCAGACTTAGCAGAAAACTGGACATGGCATAAACAGAATATGAAGGCACGTTTGCGAGCTCGATGCACTCAACACAAGGCATTGCATGACAAGCTAAGCATACTACCAGCAAGAAGACATGTTCAAGAAGCTAACCATGGCACGAACAAACTCATAGCATGCATGGATCAACTACAACAACCGTGGCAAAATTGATTAACACGTAAACAATCTGCCAGGAACATTTTATAACAAAAGTAGAGCAATATTGAGTCATGCTAGGGCACTCCATAAATGCAAACAGGGACATGGATGGATAGAGCATAACCATATGTCAAAATCATCCTTACTGAACATACTCAAAAGAAGCATGGATCACTCTGTAGCAACATGAACACATGGCATTAAAATAACAGCAGGGAATGACTTAGTGAAATTCTAAGTCTGAAATCACCAATATCACGAGAGCTACTTTGCATGCTTGTGCTAGTCACCACAATGATCACAAAAATACATGACATACACCCCTGTAAAGATGGCATGGCATATCCTAAAACACCTGTAGAGCTCATGCCCATATGCAGCACACAATAATCATGGCAAAAAAATGACAAATGCTCATAAACTGATAAGAATCAGGAACTAACATTTTATAGCACTCTTGCAATAGACATATGGGCATCAAGATGGACTCAAACAAGCATGGTGCAATGGAACAAAATGAAGAGCACATCGAGACGAACAATTTGATATATCATGCATGCAAAACGGAGCTATGGTGACAGAGTTATGGCATGATGAAGGAGGCATAAAAATAACACAGATCTTGGACTTAGTCGTTCCAGCACTGAGCGTCGGATAGCTAAAAGATGCACTGAGCGGAGGTTAGGGGTTGGCTCACCATGGGCTTCGGCCTAGGACGGGAAAAGGCAAGGCGGGCCGAGGAGGCGTTGCGGCCCACGATGCCGGCGGAAGGCCCAGTCGTCCTTCTCCCGATCCCGATCGAGAGCGGAGAGACAGGGGCGGCGGCGGTCGATGGCGGCGCCGGCGAGGATGCAGGACGGCGAGGGCCCAATCTCCGGCGACAGGGCGAGGGCGCCGGCGGGGTCCGGCAGATCGGTGGCGAGGTACGGGCGGCGGAGGACGGAGGCGAGCCGCGGGCGAGCGGGCGAGCGAGCTCGCAGGCGGTGGCCGGAGCGGGCGGCGGCGGCCGGAGCGCAACGCGCGGGAGGCGGGGCCGGCAAACGGCGTATGGCAGCAGAGCAGGTCGGGCGATCCAGGCGCCGGCGGGGCTCGGCCGCGGGTGCCTGCGGCGGGCGGATCGGGCCGGGAGGGCCGGCTACTGGCTCACGGGCCCGCGCACGGTGGAGGAAGGTGACTAGCCACGTGGCAGCTGCGGATTCGGCGGGGCGGCGGCGCGGACACGTCTGGCTCGGGATGGACATGTCCGGCGGCAGGCGGTGGAAGAAGACTAGGGTTTCATCCGCGAAATTTTCGGAGGGAGACACATATATATAGGTAGAGGGAGCTAGGAGAGTCCAAATTAGGTGCGGTTTTTGGCCACGCGATCATGATCGAACGACCGAGAGGATGGAGGGGGTTTGGATTGGTTATTGGGCCACTTTGGAGGGGTGTTGGGCTGCAACACACACAAGGCCTTTACGGTTCCCCGGTTAACCGTTGGAGTATCAAACGAACTTCAAATGGTATGAAACTTGACAGGCGGTCTACCGGTGGTGAACCAAGGCCGCTTGGCAAATCTCGGTCCATTCCGAGAATGTTTAACACCCGCACACGAAAAGAGATAAAAGGGGGCGCCGTAGGACATAGGAGTGTCGGATTGCAAAACGGACAACGGGGAAAAAGCTCGGATGCATGAGACGAACATGTATGCAAATGCGATGCACATGATGACATGATATGAAATGCATGACACGCAAACAAATGACAAGGCAACAACAGCGAATAACTGGAAGACACCTGGCGCAACGGTCTCGGGGCGTTATAGAGAGTGAGAGGCCAGCCGAGGGAATGAAGATAACATGAGTTTAGCACTAGCGAGGGAATAGGGCCACCGCTACTACTAAGCCCATTAGTTGTAGCGCGCATTTAAGGAACACACTGCTGCAAAGTGGGGCCGCGGAGCTGGGCCCGGGCCGGCCATAGTAGCAGCACCATTTCGGTAACGCGCTACTACTAACTCTATAAGATTTTTCCTAGTAGTGTTGGATTATATCCAGATGGCTAAGAATCTGGTAGATCCCTTAACGAAAGGGCTATCATGTATTTGTTGAAAATATACCCTAGAACCAATAATATTGTATTATCATACTTCTATATTCATAATTAAGAAATTATATTCTATGGTATAACTGCTATGATCCTAGAATATGCTGAAAGATGCTCTCAAATCGGATCTCAGTAGTGAGATGCATGGAAGACAAATCTTAGGTCAACCTAAACAAAAACTGTAAATAGTATATAACGACTGTGAGTTTCCAAGATTGCAGTCTCTTCCATAATTTCAATTGTAAAAACTCCCTTTATTTGTGAATCAGAGAAAGCATATGAAGGAAAGTGAGGTATATGTGCTCAAAAAGACACGCCATCAAACGTTTAATTTCCATGTTATTGTTGAACATCTTTTGTAATAGTTCAAATGCTAATGTAATTTCAATTTTCCTTTGAAATCTTATTGTGGTGCATTGACAGAAACCAAAATGTTAGCTATGTTCTGCATCTCGTAGATTCATGTTTTACATACATCATGATCAACACTTAAAGACAACCGATCTCAACCATAATCTCTCGCAAATAAATATGTTGCGGTTCACCTTGATGATACAACTTTAAAATCAAAGGACATTCTACAAAAAACAAACAAATATTATTGGGTATTAGACGATAATATGGAAGACATTTTTGCTTTTGCTAGTGACAACCCACCATGAAGAGTTGCTTAGACATTGAGGTCATTTTCGATACCGATGGCACGTGCAATGATGACTCTACCTGATGTAAATTAATTCATATCTTAGTTACTCCCTCCGTCTAGGTGTATAAGACTAGCCACAGTGGAGAGTAACATACACATATCCCTAGACTATGTTACTGCCTTCATAGTGGGTAGTAACATAAGTGTGGTAACATGCAAAGCTTCATTTATTAGATTATATACTCATATTGCATTGACATGTGATGTTATAGTAACTAGCTAAGTTACTCAAACTACCTCTTTCCTCATTAACTCATTGCCACATAAGCAAATTTTCTGAGTTGGACTCGATGTTACTGTTGAAGTTACTCACATTAGACTAGCTAAGTTACTCAAATGTGCTGAGTCTAAGGATATGTGTATGTTACTAGTATATGTTACTCTCCACTATGGCTAGTCTTAGCCTCTTAGGAAGAGCAGCGCGACCTAGGTGAATTGTGATTGGATGAGGACGAGCACGGCAAGCTAGGAAACTTCCAATCGCGCTGGTAGAAAACGAAAGTAAAATCTGCATTGAATAGGTGAGTGCATGCAAAACAGTCATCAATTTCTTGCCTAATCAAACACCTGCAGTGGTTGTTCTCCTGTGGGCGCCACCTCTTTCTCCCTAGGTATGTAGCAATACGAGGCTGGGAGGGAAACGAGAATGAGATTTAATGCAATGCGCTTAGGACTTTTGGGAATATCTGGTTTTCGTAAGATGTCCTATACACCTAGACGAAGGGAGTACCATAAGCTGAGTGGCCAGAGCTATCTATCCGATGCATCTCTCTCTAAATATTATTATTTGCATGGTTTGAAAGCCTGGTTCTCTCTAGCCCTTTGCGCTATCGATGCAACAGGTCATCTAGTTACACAAACTTGCTCCAATGCGGCTACTGCCTCACCTCTGTTGGCCTAGGCCCCTTGTCTTCACCTTCTCGGTGGCTGCTGCTGATATGGTGGTCCAATGCAGGGTCCATGCCCTCGAGTTTACCATGGCCGAGGTCAAACATAAAAATGTGCAATCTGCAGAATCTCTGATGCTTCTCAGTCAGAAAAGTAGTGCAACAAGCGGCCACCACAGGCGGTAGGAGACATACCCGTCCATGCAACCCTTCTCCACGTTGGTCGGTGGGGAGCCTCTTCTTGTGGATCCGTCCTTCACGTGCCCCAACACCGTTCTCATGCAATGGTGGAACCTACCCAGGATGGGTGAATCCCCTAGAGATCTTGGGTCACTGCTCCGAGCATTTGCCTCCAGCTAGCTAGTACCACGTCTTCTAGAAACTGAGAGAAGAGAGGAGCGCGAGAAAAAAAAAAGAAAATCAAAAGTGGCGAGGGCAGAGGAGCTGTTAAGCCGAGAGAAATCACACTGTCGAGAGGAGAGAGGTGACGGGAACGAGACTTGTGGTGAGGTTGGTTGACACAAAAAGGTCGAGAGGGCAGATAATATCTTGCTTAAGTAGTGTGGTCAAAACGGTGACATCGCAGAAACCGTACAAACCGTGGCATGAAAAAATGCAGTTCAGAAATCAGATCCAAACGGGCAAGAAAACCAAATCCACATGTCAACGCCCCAGCGTAGCTCTTCGTAACACTGGGAATTCACCCTAGCCGGGTTCTTAGCTAGTTCAAATTCTCTCTCTCTCTCTCTCTCTCTCTCTCTCTCTATATATATATATATATATATATATATAGAAACCGTACAAACCGTGGCATGAAAAAATGCAGTTCAGAAATCAGATCCAAACGGGCAAGAAAACCAAATCCACATGTCAACGCCCCAGCGTAGCTCTTCGTAACACTGGGAATTCACCCTAGCCGGGTTCTTAGCTAGTTCAAATTCTCTCTCTCTCTCTCTCTCTCTCTCTCTCTCTATATATATATATATATATATATATATATATATAGCTTCCTGTATATGCACTAATCTTTTGGTGTTTATAATTAACCCAGGCTTAGATATCTTAATTACCTTGCTGCATGTCATGGTGACTAAATAAAAATATGATATTAGATAAATAGTCTACTATCATAATAATTAACAATGGAGCCAAATGACAATTGAGCCTAACTCTGATGGTTAGGTTCTTTGTGGTGGAACTAGCCCATCAGAGTGTAAGTCCTAAACTTGGCACTGGTGCACGCATTTTCCTGCATATATTTCAGGATTTTTGGTGGTGTTTTTTCAATGGGAGGACACGTTTTCGTTGACTACGAGGCGCGTGTGGTGAGTTCGTCAAGCTCAAGATATTATGCCGGTGTGAGTGTGTGGGTTCATATGGGTGAGTATATGTGCGTGTATCTGACCTTCTTTGATTGTACTGTGTTAAAAAACAATGGAGCCAAATCAATTACAAAAAATAGCTTATTGTGAATAGAATATTTACATGCTTATATCTTGCCTTATATGTATAATCGGTGCTTGTTAAAAATTTATTGATCTTTAACTTGATTATTCATGTTGGTTTGCACATCACTTCTACGGGCAATGCACAAGTCGTGTTTCCCTATATAGTATCTAAGGGTTCGTTAGATGGTGACATCACATGAAAAGTAAGGGGGCAGTTCTGCCCCACGCACGTGTTCCTATGTTTGGTTGGGAAAGAGAACGTGAATGCACCCATTTCATGAAAGGGAATGTACCCCTCAGATCTGGAACGCGATAGTTCCTCAAAATCGGCGGAACAACACAGAATCCCATCCCCTCACTCTCAACCATGTTCTAGCCCGTCTCTCGATTGTGCCACTCCCTCTCTCGTTTCTCCGGTAGTGCCGCACTACGGGGTATACAGTTAGAGGAGGATCAGTGGCGGTGTAGCACCTAGCAGTGACCCCTTCTTCTCCTAAAGTTATATCTTCCAATGGCAGCGTGTGAGACGTCGTGGATCTATCTCTCCTTCACCAGGGATGACCGGGATGACACAGATCCACCTCACCTTGACTATCGGCTGGGTGGCGAAAGCCATCAACGGCTCGTCCGAGATGCAAAACTAATAATGTGCAAGTGCATCATCATTGGTAATTAGTTAGAGTTACTTGGGATGCAATAAAAGAAAATGTTGGTCGGTAGCAGTCCAAAAACTCCCAGAATCTGGTGGTTATTAAGCATTTTTTTAACAAAAATGCAGTCACTCGGCACACTTTATTGATCGGATAACTAGATTACATAGTTCAATAGGAACTTTAAATATATCTAATAAAACATGATGTAATTGGTAGGCATGTAGTGACAAATAGGTTCACCACGCTTTCCGTCTAATAGCTCAAAGTACTGGGTGTCCCAATTAAATGTGTTCATGTGACACATGGCTATTGCCGTCACGCGCGGCATGCCATCTTTCAAACCCTTGATTTGCACCCCCAAAGACTGCACCTCTTTCGGCCGATGGCAATAAAATACCTCATATGGAAAATCCATAGGATGGCATGGCACCACGTTATTGTTGAGTTGGGTGATCTGTTCCACAATGTACATGGAGCTGGGGGTCTCATTCCCATGAATCCTTGTAATGGCTGCTCGTGCGCCGCTGACCCCTAATTCTCTGGTGGCGAACCTTGACATTGCTTCACGGGATGAGAAGCACATGTGAGGATCCTCCTTGTCAACCGGTTTGCCGCATGAACGAAGGGTGTCAGCTACCTGCTTTGCCTTGGTCGAGCCATGAGGTATCATGAAATGTGAAAGGATGGTTGCCAAGTACTTTGACTCCAATGGAGTAGAGGCAAAATGAACAGACTTTGGTGCACCATCTCGTGCAAACATGGTTCCTTTAGGAAGTGTAGTGCCGATGTGCAGATTCTTCTTCAGGAATAACATGCCGGTTTGAACTTTTATATGCTTGTGTTTTGTTGGTGCTTCAGGAATGGAGGAAGCTGCATTGTTATTAATTAAACCAATAGTTCTGCTGAAATACTGACATAGTAATGTTAATTTTGGAGATTAAATGCATACCTTTTTACATGAGTATTAACAAACTAACACATCATATTTAAAATAATCTCAACTTGATATGGTAGCACAAGTACTTACGAGAGTGTGCATGATTTGGATCCCAATGTCCCGCATAAGCACTTGCATCAAAACTGGTTTTTTCTACAAGAAATAACAAACTATGAGTTACTTCAGAACGAACACATTCTTTCACTTGATAAGAAACGTAGCACAAGTACTTACCAGAAGGTGGATGATCTGGATCACAATGTACCGCATAAGCACTTGAACCAAATCCTTTCTCTTTTGAGGGGAATAATATGTGAGTTGATTCAGAATTAAAACATTCTCCACTTGCTAAGATATCACGGGTACTTACCAGAAGGTGCACCATCTGGACTCCAAGAGACCTTATAAGCGCTTGCCCCAAAACCTTTTTATTTTGCAAGAAATAACAAATCATGAGTTGATTCAGGACTAACTTGGTAAGGTAGCACAAATACTTACCGGAATGTGCATCTTCTGGGCTCCAAGTCACCTTGTAAGCACTTTCGCCGAAATCTTTTTCTTCTGCAGGAAATAACAAACTATGATTTTATTCTGGATTAACACATTCTCGACTTTGTGAGGTAGCACAAGTACTTACTGGAATGTGTATCTTCTGGGTTCCAATCCACCTTATAAGCACTTGCCCCAAAACCTTTTTCTTCTGCAGGAAATAACAAACCATGAGTTCATTCAGGACTAACACATACTCGACTTGTGAAGTAGCACAAGTACTTACTCGAAGGTGGGTTCCAGTCCATCTTATAAGCACTTGCCCCAAAACCTTCTTCTTCTGTAGGAAATAACAAACCATGAGTTCATTCAGGACTAACACATTCTCGACTTGGTAAGGTAGCACAAGTACTTACTCGAAGGTGGGTTCCAATCCACCTTATAAGCACTTGCCCCAAAACCTTTTTCTTCTGCAAGAAATAATGAACCATGAGTTCATTCAGGACTAACACATTCTCGACTTGGTAAGGTAACACAAGTACTTACTCGAAGGTGGGTTCCAATCCACCTTATAAGCACTTGCCCCAAAACCTTCTTGTTCTGTAGGAAATAACAAACCATGAGTTCATTCGGGACTGACATATTCTCGACTTGGTAAGGTAGCACAAGTACTTACTCGAAGGTGGGTTCCAATCCACCTTATAAGCACTTGCCCCAAAACCTTTTTCTTCTGCAGGAAATAACGAACCATGAGTTCATTCAGGACTAACACATTCTCGACTTGGTAAGGTAGCACAAGTACTTACTCGAAGGTCGGTTCCAATCCACCTTATAAGCACTTGCCCCAAAACCTTTTTCTTCTACAGGAAATAACAAACCATGAGTTCATTCAAGACTAACACATTTCTCGACTTGGTAAGGTAGCACAAGTACTTACTCGAAGGTGGGTTCCAGTCCACCTTATAAGAACTTGCCCCAAAACCTTCTTCTTCTGTAGGAAATAACAAACCATGATTTCATTCAGGACTAACACATTCTCAACTTGGTAAGGTAGCACAAGTACTTACTCGAAGGTGGATTCCAATCCACCTTATAAGCACTTGCCCCAAAACCTTCTTCCTCTGTGGGAAATAACAAACCATGAGTTCATTCAGGACTAACACATTCTCGACTTGGTAAGGTAGCACAAGTACTTACTCAAAGGTGGGTTCCAATCCACCTTATAAGCACTTGCCCCAAAACCTTCTTCTTCTGCAGGAAATAACAAACCATGAGTTCATTCAGGACTAACACATTCTCGACTTGGTAAGGTAGCACAAGTACTTACTCGAAGGTGGGTTCCAGTCCACCTTATAAGCACTTGCCCCAAAACCTTCTTCTTCTACAGGAAATAACAAACCATGAGTTCATTCAGGGCTAACTCATTCTTGACTTGGTAAGGTAGCTCAAGTACTTACTCGAAGGTGGGTTCCAGTCCACCTTATAAGCACTTGCCCCAAAACCTTTTTCTTCTGCAGGAAATAACAAACTATGAGTATATTTAGAATTAACACATTCTCAACATGGCATGGTAGCACAAGTACTTACTTGAAGGGGGATCCCAATGTACCGCATACGCACTTTCACCAAAGTTGTCTTTTTCTAGAGGAAATAAGAACCTAGGAGTTAATTCACAATTAACAAATTTTTTTAGTTGGTAAGGTAGCACAAGTACTTACGAGAAGGAGGATCCCAATGCACCGCATAAGCACTTTCACCAAAACCGTTTTCTTCTACAGTAAATAAGAGTCCGGCGTTGACTCACAATTAACAAATTTGTCAACTTGGGAAGGTAGCACAAGTATTTACCAGAATGCGCATGATCTGGATCCCAATGAACCGCATAAGCACTCGCACCAAAAGCATTTTCTTCTGCAGGAAATAACAAACTATATGAGGTGATTCAGACTTGACACGCCCTCAACTTGGTAAAGCTAGCACTAGTACTTATGAGATGATGGAGGTTCACCCCTATCGCTGGAGTCAGCAAAGGCCAGGACAAGCAAGAAAAACGCTACTACTATAAGCTTGATCGCCATATCTAGATCACTATGAATTGAATTTCGATGGGTGAGGAGGGCGGAAGGGTCTAGTTGCCTATTTATACAACTCGGCCATTCTTTAGTAGTGGTAGGTAACAAACACCCATTTTTACTAGCATTTACGGCATTCCATATATAGTTCGAACTATATATGGAAAGAAATTAAATATTACCTATCTTAGTTCCTAAGGAAACGTTGTACTCCTCCTAGTGCCATAGTATCTGCCCAAAAAATATTTCACGAGGAAACATTTTACTCCTATTCCTTAGTACCGATTAACTGCCATAATGTCTCTCCCCAAAATCACTGGAACTATATATGAAAAGAAATTAAACATTACTTATCTTAGTTCCTAAGGAAACGCTGTACTCCTCCTAGTGCCATAGTATCTGCCCAAAGATAATTCGTGAGGAAACATTTTACTCCTATTCCTTAGTACTCCCTCTGTAAAGTAATATAAGAGCGTTTAGATCACTAAAGTAGTTATCTAAATGCTTTTATATTAGTTTACGGAGGGAGTACCGATTAACTGCCATAATGTCTCTCCCCAAAATCACTGGCTCTAATTAACTGCCATATCAAGCGGAGTTTTTTTTTTTACTTCGCACGCTAGCCTTGCATGCAACGTCCAGGAATTGGATAGTCGGACGGAATGGCACCGAACAATGTGAAATACTTGAGTGGCTTTTTTTAGGTAATATAATATCTCCCGGAGCCACAAGACTTGCATCACATGTTTAGTTTGGTGCTTAAACTTTATAAAAATACTGTTTTATGATCACCTAACTTGACTCAAGCATGGATATAAGGTCACAGTACACATATGTCGCGTATCCATGTGTATGGCACCACTCATCAGTGAGTGGTAGTAGTAGACACGAATAGTTTTACAAAAACACACTCAGATTTTTTTTAGTTGCGGAAAAAGTCAACCACCACGACACATATTTACACAAAATTCCTTCACATTTTTTATTTACAGAAAAATCCGATAACAGTACTGCCATTATATGTGAAAATTGACAATAAAAAATAGGGTCGCTGGGACTCAAACCTGCATACAGCAGGTTTAACACGATACACTCAAGCCAATACAACCTCCAGGTTAGTCTATAGTGTAACACAGATAACTAACTTACATATTATTTCTGAGGAAGGTAACAAACTTTTTTTTGGGGTACAAACTTTTTGTTTTGTTTCTTTAGGGGTAGAACCAAGCTTTATTCATCAAAATCCACCAAATGTGGGATACATGTTTGGTCGTGGGGTTGGCCCAACCAAACTTTTATTGTTGATTGGAAGCCAACACATGCGGAGCTTAAATGGGCTGCATATCTGTGGCCCATATGCACGCGCTATTTTTTAAGATATTTGTTTAAAAGGTAATAAATTTATGATCAATTATTTATGTGTTAAATATACATACATACAGATGATGATTAGTAAATATAAACAGTGTATTATATATGAAATATTTGGTAAAATGTAAGTAATAAATACATTTAAGATATTTGTAAACCGTAAGTAATAAAATTAAGTTCAAATATTTATGTGTTAAAATACTATACATACAAACCATGATTAATAAATAAAACATTTAAATATAAACTTGTGTATTATATAAAATATATTTAGTTGATACAGACATTGAAAATGTTTACTAGATAAATATGTTTAATAGATCCAAAAAAGAAAAACGTGTAGCTTATATTTAAACTATACAGAATGACGAATACAACCATTTACTAAATATATATGAATATTTACTTGTGCATAATTTTTATTGATGACTTATATTAAAAAAATATTAGCCATGATTGAATGTCCATATTAATAGTTTAAATTTAAAATTATGAATATTTTTAATCATGCAAAAATCGAACTACACAAATGTGTGTATACTTATTGAAATGTTTGTATAATTTAAATAATATTTTTAAAATTATAATTATGCAAACAAAATATGTAATACACAAATTTATATAACACACTGGTTTATATAATACTCAGGTTTATAAAATATTTAGTAAAAATTATCTTAAAATTATTAGCCAAAAAAATATTTTTGGAGGTAAAGAAATTTATATAAAAACATGTGAAAAATATGTAACAAACACATTTATATAACACACATGTTTTACAAATATCTTAAAAAAGTAGCGCGTGGACAGAAATATACACAGTACATTTAAGCTCCACATGCATCACTTTTGAGTACATAGGAGTTCGTTATGGAGATTAGACATACTGAACTGGTGGTGAAAAGGCTAGAGCATTTTGTATTAAAAGATACGGTCGTTTGTTCGAGTCCTAGGGTATACTGAGTTTTTTTCTTAAGTTTCGTATAAGTGTCTTGCAGTAGTTGACTTTTCCATAAATAAAAAAATATGAGAGTATTTTTGTAAAAATATGCCATGCCCAGCTCTATCACTCACCAATAGGTGGGTCCATACACATGGATACACTCAGATACATGTACTATGACCGTATCTACACGCCTGAGTCAAGTTAGATGGCCACAAAATCGTATTTTTAAAAATTCTAGCACCAAATTAAACATACGACGCAAGTTCTATGACTCCGGCTGATATTACCTTTTTTTAACTTCGGCGACTTTATTTAATTAATAATCATATCCTTTACAATCAGCAGAATCAGGAAAGCAAGAGGTTTATCATGCCACACCCTTGACTCCTAACCCAAGAAATTAAAACAAGCAATAGTATGAGCACACTCGTTTATATCACACACACAATGATTTATCCTCGCCGAAAGAACTCATCAACCTTCAACAAACATTAGTAATTACCGCACCCGACGCCCGATAGTCGTCCAAATTTTCGATAGCTTGAACAATCGCCATAGAATCACTAAGAGTGGACAAAGAAAAAATGCCCATCTTATCAACAAGTCGTAGTCCCAACAATAGCGCAAACTCCTCCATCGTCGGACCGTCCATTGCATTCGGTTTATATTCCGTGGCCGCAACAACAAAACCTCCCTTCAAGTCTTGTAAAATAGCACCACTCAAGGGCGGAGCTAAGGAGAGACAAGCAAGGGTCATGCCCCCTCCCCCCTCCCCCAATGGTTATGTCATATCTATCTCTACTTCTAATGTCTCAGTTGGTAGGATTGCCTCCGCGGGTTTTTTTCGCCCGCCATATTCGTCCGGTTTTTCGACTAGTTTTTCCGCCCCCTCCCCCGACCCCCACGCACGCACAAAAAAACCACCCCGCACGCACAAAAAAACCACCCCGCACGAAACGCCGCTCCTCTCGATCCCCTCGAGTAAACATAGCCGTCGTCGTGCGGTCTTCCTAACACAGACACATGAAATCGCCGCCATGAACCTCATAGAGAAGATGCCGTCGGATCTCGTGCGATCTAGCTGCCACCGATGTACGGGATCGTTGCCACGGTATGGGATTGGCGCCACAGACGTAAGGGTCACACTCGCTTTTGGCACGCACCTCCTGACCTTCATCCCACGACACACTAGGGTTAGTGTCCTCCGCGCCGCCACCAACCGCTGCCAGCCGCCATGCCGACATCATCTTACCGACGAGTCCACGAGATCCCACGAGCGCGGACCTGGAGGCGTTGATCTGCGAGGCCAAGGTGCAGGCATTGCGACAACGCAAGGAGATGAGCAATGGTGCCTTCAGCATCAATTGTCGCTCGGTGCTGGCCAGGATCCATGGAGAGGTATGAGCTACTCAAGGATATCGCCACTGGCAACTTCGACGTCACGCTACTGATGTGGAACAAGGAGACCAAGGAGGTTGTGCCATGAAGTACATCCCATTGGGCCTCAAGGTAATTTCGGGCTCCCCTGTCATCCATTTGTTCCAGCATGGGACACTCCGGTCGAGTTTTTCTTATCCCGTCAGGATTCCCCTATTGCAAATTTAGCAACGGGGCACTTTTTCGGGTGTCCTGATGTGTTTGCGGATTGGTGAGAATGTGGCGAGGGAGATCATAAACCACCGCTCGGCGGCACATCAACATAATCCGTTTCAAGAATGTGTTTTTGCTCTTTGTTCCCATGAGTCAATCAGCATGATTTTACATGGAGATGATGTTTCTTCTTTAACAGGGGATGATGAACAACATGGGAACAAGGAGGAACCTTACCCGCATGTTATAGACTAAGCACTGAAAGCATGCTTGCATTCACTTTAGCTTGTTCATTTTGTTACAAGGCAGTGCTTTCGTTATGTGTATGATGCTTGCTTTTTATTGAAGGGACAATTGCATTTTTACCCCTAGTTGGTTCCTACCCACGGGTTTTGCCCTTACTTTTTCAGTCGAGGTCCCTCTAATGCCCTTTGATCGTTTGACCAAAACTTTGAAAATTCATAACTAATTCATATGAACTTAGAAAAATGCAAATACGATATCAAAATGTTCAGATAAACATTACCTTTATGTGCATATCATTTGCATTCAGGACAAAAGCACCCTTTAAACTACCTGAGGTAATTAATGTTATTAACATTATTAAAAATAAAAAGGTATAAACAATTTTTTTCATGAATAAAAATTACATGCAAATGTAGGTGATGTTTTCTGAACATCCAGATATCTTATTTGCATTTTTCTGAGTTCGTATCATCTTGTTATGAATGTTCTAACGACTTTGACCATTATTTGGAAACTTCATAAAAAATTTATACGAACTCGGAAAAATGCAAATAAGATATCAGGATGTTCAGGAAACATCGCCTACATTTGCATGTAATTTTTATTCATGAAAAAATATTGTTTATACCTTTTATTTTTAATAATGTTAATAACATTAATTACCTTAGGTAGTTTAAAGGGTGCTTTTGTCCTGAATGCAAATGATATGCACATAAAGGTAATGTTTAACTGAACATTTTGATATCTTATTTGCATTTTTCTGAGTTCATATGAATTAGTTATGAATTTTCAAAGTTTTGGTCAAACGGTCAAAGGGCATTCGAGGGACCTCGATGGAAAAGGTAAGGGCAAAACTGAGCAAGCTCGAAAAGTAAGGGCAAAACCCGTGGGTAAGAACCAACTAGGGGGAAAATGCAATTGTCCCTTTATTGAAAGATCTGTGCAAAGGAATAAATTCTGATATTTTGAAAGTATGTTTTTTTTATGAAAAGTGGAACTACAAGTAATTTGTGGCCGCAATTTAGTGATAACCTTTATAATATGGACTGTTTATGGCCGATGTATTTTTGTAATAACGGTTGTTGTACATATGTTATCATCATAAGAGAGAGAGTATATTCTTTTGTTCCTCACAAACTATTGCGGATGGAGCTCATTTGGATGAATTTGCTACCGAGTTGAAACATTTTGAGGACCTGCAATTGAAGAATACAACACTTTTTGGCAAGGATACTAGAGTAATCATATCTACTGAAAGAGTGATGTATTTTCTTTTTGTTGGAGTTTTTTGCATCTTTTATAGACGTTAAGATTTGAGACATCAATTTGATGTGCTAACTATCAAGATCAACTTCGACATGTCTGCTCTCTAAAAGTTACTGTTGACCATCATTGGTGCATCCTATAAGGTATAGTTAGTACTATGAGTAACTTACTACACATTGACTGTAGAAGTTTCTATATAACTCTTGTGAATTCTAACCATGTTATTCATTTAGGATACCTAGAAGTATGTGGCATTACTAGAAAAAGGGCTGCTAGTCACCCATCCTCACACTACTCCGGCCCGAGCACGCTTAACTTCGTAGTTTTATCCAACCCCAGCACCACCTCACTTCACACGCACTTGTTGATATATCTATCATATCAATCATATTAAACATTGCTGATGTCTAGGACTTAGTTCATGAGTATGATGAAATTTTGAAAAAATATTTCAAACTTCCCGGTCATATTACGTATCATATTTTGAAAAATAATTCAAATTTTTTTTTCAAAACCAATTTTTTCATATTACGTATGCTAGGTGCGCCACTAGTAAGTTTGAAATTTTTTGCCTCCGGATCTTAAAAGCCCCGTAACTTTTTTCTGTTAGGTTTTTGGGGATTTTGAAAATGTTTAACGGGGTTCCCCCGGTTAAATTTGGATGTAACTTTTCGAGTAGATGATTTTTCATATAGAAAACTTTTTAATCCGAGTTCGTATGCAAAAGTTATGCCCATTTTACAAATTCCAGAGAGATTTTGTAAATAAAGTCGAAATTCATATTTGGAAATTTTCCCAACAACTAGACCACATATCACATGGGAAACTTATTTTCTTTTATTTTTTTGACATTTCCATCAATTTTTTTATTTTTTTTAACTGAAAAGGCGGTCCACAGGGGGGGTGCATTCGGTGGAAATTTTGGGCCAAGTTAGTAATGGCTCACCGTGGGAGTGGTGTGCCATTACTAGTTAAACTAGTAATGGCGCACCACACCCACGGTGCGCCGTTACTAGTTTTGAAAAAAAAACAAATTCTGAATATTTTTTTGAAAAAAACTTAGTAATGGCGCACCAGTTGACAGTGCGCCATTATTAGTTTTAACTAGTAATGGCGCACTGTTCACTGGTGCGTCATTACTAGTTTTGAAAAAATAAATAATAAAAAATTGAAAAAAATATTTGAAAAAAATTACTAGTGGCGCACCATGAATGTAGTGCGCCATTACTAGTAGTAATGGCGCACTATCCACTGGTGCGCCATTACTAGTTTTGAAAAAAAATGAAAAAAAATTTGTTACTAATGGCGCACCGTGGATGTGGTGCGCCATTAGTATCCATTAGTATTTGGACACTAATGGCGCACCTACACATGGTGCGCCATTAGTATAGTATATACTAATAGCGCACCACATGTCTGATGCGCTATTAGTGGTCATATCATCTATAGCCTTTTTCCTAGTAGTGTGGTACACAATCTGAAATAGTTGCAGGGGAAAATAAAGCATTACATCCAGCACATCCAATCATCAGAATTGATGGGACATCTCTGTGTATAATCTTGGAGGAAGTGCTACTATTGAGAATGCTCCAATTGAATCAGGGAAATATGAATGTTTGACAGAAGAAATAAATCAGTTGTTGGAGAAGGAATACAGAAAAATATATTCTGTACGGTCTCCTTGAGGTATTTTTATCATTTTTAATGCCCCCCTTAGGATTTATAATTGCAAACACTTGAGAGACATGTCGTACAATTACAACAATTATCATAATAAGGTCTTATGGTTTTTCTCTACCGACGTATGATTTTTCTAGCAAACTTGAACTACTAATATCTAAATATATTACTTCGTTGTTCAAGCTTCACATTGCCTTAACCTTCAGTGGTGTTGCAAACCTCCTCCTGCACGTAGGATTGCCTCCATGGTTTTTTTTCGTCCGCCACTTCCATCTTGTTTTTTCGACTGGTTTTTTTCGTCCTCTTCCCTACCCCACACACGCACCAAAAAAAAAACCTACCCTGCACGAAACGCCGCTCCTCTCGATCCCCTCGAGTAAACGCAGCCGCTGTCGTGCAATCTTCCTGACACAGACGCACAAAATCGTCGCCGCCGACCTCACAGAGAAGACGCGGCCGGATCTCGTGCGATCTCGCTGCCGCCAACGGTTTGGATTGCCGCCGCAGACGTAAGGGTCACGCTCGCTTTTGGCACGCACCTCCCGACCCTGATCCCTCGACGCACTAGGGTTAGCGTCCTCAATGTCACTGCCAGCGCCATGCCGACATCATCTTACCGACGAGTCCACGGGATCTCACGAGAATGGACCTGGAGGCGTTGATCTGCGAGGCTAAGGTGCAGGCACTGCGACAACACAAGGAGAGGAGCGCTGGTGCCTTCAGCAGTAGTTGTCGCTCCGCGCAGGCCGGGATCCATGGAGAGGTACGAGCTACTCAAGCATATCGTGACTAGCAACTTCGAAGTCACGCTGCTGATGCGGAACAAGGAGACCAAGGAGGCTGTCGCCATGAAGTACATCTCATTAGGCCTCAAGGTAATTTTGGGCTCCCCTGTCATCCATTTGTTCCAGCATGGGACACTCCGGTCGAGTTTTTCTTATCCCGTCAGGATTCCCCTGCTGCAAATTTCGTAACGGGGCAATTTTTTGGGTGTCCCGATGTGTTTGCAGATTGGTGAGAATGTGGCAAGGGATATCATAAACCACCGCTCGGCAGCACATCAACAGAATCCGATTCAAGAATGTATTTTTGCTCTCTGTTCCCTTGAGTCAATCAGCATGATCTTACATGGAGGTGATGTTTCTTATTTAACAGGGGATGATGAACAACATTGGAACAAGGAGGAACCTTACCCGCCTGTTATAGACTAAACACTGAAAGCATGCTTGCATTCACTTTAGCTTGTTCATTTTGTTATAAGGCAGTGCTTTCGTTATGTGTATGATGCTTGCTTTTTATTGAAAGATCTGTTCAAAGGAATAAATTATGATATTTTAAAAGTATGTTTTTTATGAAAAGTGGAACTACAAGTAATTTGTGGCTGCAATTTAGAGATAACCTTTATAATATGGACTGTGTATGGGCGCTATATTTTTGTAATAATGGTTGTTGTACATACGTTATCATCATAAGACAGATAGTATATTCTTTTGTTCCACACAAACTATTGCAAATGGAGCTCATTTGGCTGAATTTGCTATCGAGTTGCCACATTTTGAGGACCTGCAATTGAGAATACAACACTGTTTGGCAAGGATACTCAAGTAACCATATCTACCGAAAGAGTTGTGTATTTTCTTTTTGTTGGAGATTTTCTGCATCTTTTATGGACGTTGAGATTTGAGACAACAATTTGATGTGCTAACCATCAAGATCAACTTCGACATGTCTGCTCTCTAAAAGTTACTATTGACCATCATTGGTGCATCATATAAGGTATAGTCAGTACTATGGGTAACTTACCAGACATTGACTGTAGAAGTTTCTATACAACTCTTGCGAATTATAACATGCTATTCATTTAAGATACCTAGAAGTATGTGGTACACAATCTGAAATAGTTGCACGGGAAAATAAAGCATTACATCCAGCACATCCAATCATCAAAATTGATGGGACGTTGATGCAGCTTGAAGCTACGTCGGTATTTACCCAAAGAGGAAGGGATGACGCAACACAGCGGCGGGAGGTATTTCCCTCAGATGTGAAACCAAGATTATCAAACCAGTAGGAGAACCAAGCAACACAACGTAAAAAGCACCTGCACACAAATGAAAAATTCCCGCAACCCGACGCGTAAAAGGGGTTGTCAATCCCTTTCGGGTACGGCGCCTCAAGATAGGCAAACGGACGTGAATAATCTTCTATTATATACTTAAAATAGAAGACAAATAAGCTACCACATTTATCCACATATGTTAATATTATTTGCACCGTTAGATTCAAATAATAATGGCTGAGATTAAAAGTTTTTACGTAACATGCTAACATGTATTTACTAACTTATTGAACTAGCACGTTGTCACGTCTATGCATATGCATATATTGTACATGTACGGAAAGAGTCAATCATCTACATGTAATTAATGAGTGCAAGCAGGAATCGTCCACACGGAAAAAGAGAATAGTCCGGACAACGTACGCCTAAGATAAACTACACAAGATCACACGGCAATATATATTCTATTTTGTGTGACACGTCCAGACGTAATCACATACTAGAGCACCACCGTCACATATACAAAACCTCACGTGCGTCTAATTCCAAATCGGGCATATGCATGCCAAAAAAACAAGGAGAACTACAACCAGACTCAATCTATAGAACTCCACACGGAGTCTTGATAAAAGGAAATACCATGTGGAGTCCTGATAAAGAGAAACTCCACATGGATCGGACAAGGCACTCAGCCGGCCACATCCAACCCCAAGAGTCAGAATCCAACCAATTCTGGACAAATCGATGTTTGTAAATCTGCTACCTGATCAGAGCACCACCGAGAAAATTGAAGTCTTCCAGAATTTGCTACGCGAGCACCACAAACAAAATCAAAGACTATGGAACAAATCTGCCATCCGATTAGAGCACCACCAACAATCGAAGATTGTCGGCTCTGTGATGCCAGACAAATATCAAAGAAAGCCAAAACTCTGATGTGGCTGCATCTCAATGCCCGGTGAAGTCAGGACAGATCTTCTGAGCTGCGTCTCACTTGAATCAGGTTCGTAAACATTATGAATTAATTAATCATTTATCAGAATAAAAGTTGCATAGATAGCTGACTAACAAATTCAGAATCCTTTCAAAGCCAAAAAACTATGGTGTTGATGAAGCTTAGTGCTTACATAGATAGCTGACTAAGAATTTTAGAATCCTTTCACAGCCAAAAAACTATGGTGTTGAAGAAGCTTTAGTGCTTACCAACAACAGGATAAACTAGAACATTCAAGTGAAAGTACAGAGAATGTGGGATTACCTCAATCATACAACAGATCATCAATTTAAAACAAGCAAATGCTAATTATATTTTGTTTGCACTGATATGGCAAAATAGTTCATGTCACTATCAACATTAAAAGCATCATGCTATTATCCGGAAGAATTTGATACAATTATATTGATGAAAGAAAATGATAATTCTATTTATGCATATAACACTTTTTTACAGGTATGCATATAATACTTTTAAGTTTGTCAAATCCACAAAGTATCACCATTGAGAAATGAAATTAATTTATTTCTTCATACTCCCTCCGTTTCTTTTTAGTCAGCATATAAGATTTGGTCAAAGTCAAACTTTGTAAAGTTTGACCAATTTTATAGAAAAAAATATTAACATCTACAATACTAAAGCTATATGGTATGAAAATTCATTTCATGAGGTATCTAACAGTATTGATTTCACATTGTGAATCTTCATATTATTTTCTATAAACTTAGTCAAAGTTAACAAAGTTTGAGTTTGACCAAATTTTATATGCAGACTAAAAAAACGGAGGGAGTACAATTTAAAGGTAAAGAAGGTGAAAGGACCATTAGAATGTTTTCTAGATTACAACTCCGAGTTTGCCACCAAGGACACGATACAAAAACAGGGAGATAAAGTTAAGCAAGGCTCAGGTATGTCTATACTCTATACTTTTAAATAATCTAATTGATATTTCTAAACTTGAAGAAATTAATCTCCAACTTTGTATGACATTGGATTATTCACCCAAATGAAGCATGTGCAATCAAGAATAACAATCCCCGCAAAAAAAGAAATCAAGAATAACAAAAATGATTTTACAAACTTCATATTGCCACAAGACTGCTTCTAATAACAGATCAAGTGCAAAATGCATGCCCATTGCTGAAATTTTAATTGGACTTCCACCATTGCGGCTAAGATTAACACTTTTCAGCTTACCCTTTTTTTTTGCGGGAAGCTTATCCGTTTAGGAGTGATGAAACCAGAACTAAGTATGGGGAATGTTTTCTTATTTTTCAAATGAGAATGTAATTATTGTAGAAATTCATACAGTAAGGCCAATGATGTTACAAACAAATCTAATAGATTTGTCATTGATTTAATAGGGTTGTGCCTAAAGTCAACCAGCGCCAGAAGAATATATACAGATCTACACAGCCGAAAAAGAAAGAGGCACGGAAAAGGTCTAAGTAATCCATGTGCACGCCTAAGTAATTCAATCTACTAGGAAATGATTGTTCACGTACAAACATATTTCAGTATGGGCCCGTACGTACAAAGCTAGGTCGCCTATACAAATTAGGAAAAAGTGGGCATGTCCTTTTGAGAGAGAAAAAAATATACGCCTAAGTAATTCAATCTACCAGGAGTACAAAATCAGATCATCTACACACTTTAAAAAAACATGGGCAGGTCCTTCGGTGAAAAACAAAAGGCACGCCTAAATCATTCAACTTACTGGGAAATATACTAAAAAGTCTAGCCGCCAAACACATCCCATGTGTACATGCAAGCACTTGCATCTAATTCTAACGGACAGACAAGTCGGACTTTGGGCAGAAAAATAGACAATGGTACGAGGCACGGTACAAAAACAACAAGCGCCAACCTATCTAAAGTCGTATACTTGATGAAGATTTTGAGTCATGCTAGATAAATCTAAATATCTTCTATTACTTTTCCAAATGAATCATGACTCATGTTTATTCACCAATATAACATAACAATTTTACTTGACTAACTCCATATATGCAGGACAAGAAAGTTTACCAAAAATGATCGAGATGGATAACAATAAACAAGGAACATTGAAATATTTTATAGAAGGAGAACATTACAAGAACTTACTGGAATGGGGCACAAAACCAAGACAAGTCAGGTGATGGTTCAAACTTCTTCTAAGATATGATATCACCACTTCTTGAGGAAACGAGACTCTCAGACCTGTAGTGCTTTTCTGACAATTGAGTCATATCAGTTATAGTGGAGTCATATCTAAATTATTTGTCTCTCAACTTCTTCGGGATGCTAAGTTTTTGGGTGATTTTTTTACGATTTTGTTTTTCACAACAATATGTATAATAATCTATTACACAAAAATATTCAAATGATCAAATTCTGATTGACACAAACTAACTACAAAGGAAAGTGGAAAGTCCTACTGCGAAAATTGTGGTACATATCAAGAAACCATAACACCTGGTAAGCATATTCTGCCAATTTGAATGAGAACTTCCATATTATATTTACTCTTAATGAGAGTGGTATGTAAAAATTGCTAAACTTATTGGATGGGAAGATCTCAGAAGCACCAAGCAAACCATTTATGTTTACTGAGATAGAGAAATAATGCTTGACAAAGATCAGTATAAGGCGGACAATTATTAGATAAGGGTCAAAACTTAGCACTATGAGAAACATGTCAAATTGTAATTATTCGAAACACATTCATACATGCACTTTTGTGAGTTTTATGTTGTTCTTGGAAACAACCCTTCTATCCTACAGCCTTTTCAGTTGAAGAGAACAAAGAGAAAAGCTTCAGTGTTATAGGCATCTCCCACAACACATGTGAAAAAACTAAAATCTATTGCATATCAATTAACACATATGGGCCAAAGTCAGTGAATACATGCAAGCCTTCTTTCTTTGTCTTAAATACACCTATTATTAATATAAGTTGCTAATATATGGTAACAACAAATAGAAAGAACACACCTTTTATCCAACAAATATTGAACACTTTTTGCTATAGGAAACTTCATATAATTATTACGGTTGTCTTGAAGAGACAATAATCAAAGTTGGGCAGAATGTCAACTAAAAAAATAGGTTCGATTCCCTAAAACAACGCAAGGCACATCAATGGCAAGTGACATAAGTTATATCCTAGAACACTATGAAGAACATGGCCGTCCAACCCGACGACACAGCTCTAGGCCAGCGCCACGAACTGGAGAGCAACGCCACTCAGTGAAACGAATCTCTTATTTTCTCCGGTGACCTCGAAGCCTTGCTGCTTGGGGGCAAAAAATCCTTCTCTCCAACAGAAAATTTCTACACGGGAAAAGACGGAGAAAGGTCAGGTGACCTTAATCATCCCCTTCTCATAGCCATAGCAAATCTCCATAAAGAATTCATGCCATTGCTGGAGGTTAGCAGACCAAGATCTGGGAAGGAAGGAGAAGGAGAGGAAGATGAGTGATTACCTAGAGGAGTGCCACCCCTCATGTTCAAGTGGACCCAACTCCATGGCCATCCAATCGATGACGGCGGCGAGCTGCAGGCACGTGTGGTCGAGCTGGATGACATGCCGCCGCCGGGAGCCTGGAGCCACCGCACTCCACCCCAAATCCCACTTCTCCCCTGTCCTCTTTTCTTAGCAAGATCTAGCAACGTATTGTGGATGAATCCTTAGATCAGGTAAGGAACAGGAGGAGAATGAGAATGGGGAAAGGGATGAATGGTACTACAGCCGTATAGATGCAAAATACAGTAGATTTTTTAACGAGATGCAAAATACAGTAGATTTTTCAACGAGATGCAAAATACTGTAGATTAAAGAAACGTGAAGCTCCCAATGTCGAGTCAAGTGTAATCTTTGACTATGTGGCCCCTGGGTTCCTGACGTGCATTTTGCACGCGGACTTGAATTCGCTAAATGAATAAAATGACGAAAAGCGGAGTTATCAAAAAAACATGTGTCGCTTCGTATTGCTTCTCCCAATTCCATCTGTCAAGCGCTGCTCTATGGCGATTGTATCGGACAGCCTACGAACGCCTGCTCGAAACACTTCTAGCACTGTTTTTTTCTGTTGGGATGGTAAACATATATAGAATTTTCTTTTCTAATGCAACTGGTATTAGCTACTAACTTTGTATTGAGCGGATAAACGTCTTACATATTTAGGGATGGAAGTAGTACATAATATATTTTTCTGAAAATTAATCTAGGATTTTTCGTTGAAAAACCTACATCATCCAGTATCTCGGGATGGATTAGGACCATATTGTAAAAATAGACAAATAGACAAATAGACAAATAGAAAATTGTTAGACATTCATTAAAAATAAATGCTTAGACAACTAAAATAATAAACTGAGGTAACTTAAACACAAAAAGAATGGTATGAAGAGGACAATGCATATGGAGGTGTTCTACTGGCAATAATTATAATCTTTTGTACAATGTCAAAAAATGTTAAATGCATGTCTATATGATTAAGAAAAAGGGTTTTGTCAGGTCTCAGTCGACTAAGGCTTAATCAAGCCTTAGTCAAACGACATAACATGTAAGAAAAAAAACCCAGAAAAAAGTTGAATGGGTCTCAATGTAAAATCACACGAATATAGCATCGACTGCGACGTAATGAAAACTCAATGGATTGAGATTTAACAAGACTATTAATAAAAATATCTAAAACATATTATTTATTAAAAAATCAACTCTAGCCGCGCAATTGCGCGGGTGGACCCACTAGTTTTGTAGTAAATTGGTAGATCGAATGCCAAATAAAATAAATAAGAATAAATTACAGCAAGGTATTTTTATATTTTTGGTTTAATAGATCTAAAAATAAATGCAAAGGAAAATAGATCGCAAAGGCAAATAGTATGAGAAAGAAGACTCAGGGGCCGTAGGTTTCACTAGTGCCTTCTCTCGAGAAAAATAGCAAATGACGAGTAAACAAAATACTGTTGGGCAATTGATAGAACTTCAAATAATCGTGACGATATCCAGGCAATGATCATTACATAGGCATCACGTCCAGGATTAGTAGACCGACTCCTGCCTACGTGTACTACTATTACTCCCCACATCGACCGCTATCCAGCATGCATCTAGTGTATTAAGTTCACGGAGAAATGGAGTAATACAATAAGAACGATGACATGATTTAGACAAGATCTATCTATGTAGAGATAGACCCCATCGTTTCATCCTTAGTAGCAACGATACATACGTGTCGGTTCCCTTTCTGTCATTGGGATCAAGCACCGGAAGATCGAACCCACTACAAAGCACATCTTCCCATTTCAAGATAAATAGATCAAGTTGGTCGAACAAAACCCAAATATCGGAGAAGAAATACGAGGCTATAAGTAATCTGTTGGGGAACGTATTATTTCAAAAAAAAATCCTACGATCACACAATATCTATTTAGGTTATGCATAGAAACGAGAGGGGGGAGTGTGTCTACGTACCATCGTAGACCGAAAGCGGAAGCGTTTAGTAATGCGGTTGATGTAGTCAAACGTCTTCGTGATCCAACCTATCAAGTACCGAACGAGCGGCACCTCCGCGATCTGCACACGTTCAGCTCGGTGACATCCGCCGTACTCTTGATCCAGCTGAGGCCGAGGGTGAGTTCCGTCAGCACGACGGCGTGTTGACGGTGATGATGAAATTACCGACGCAGGGCTTTGCCTAAGCACTACGACAATATGACCGAGGTGGAAAACTGTGGAAGGGGCACCGCACACGGCTAAAGATCAACTTGTGTGTCTGTGGGGTGCCCCCTCCCCCATATATAAAGGAGGGGAGGAGGAGGAGGGCCGGCCCCAAGGGGCGCGCCCAAGGAGGGGGATTCCTACTACTAGTAGGAGTAGGTTTCCCCCTTTCCTAGTCCAAGTAGGAGAAGAAGGAAGGAGAGGAAGAAGAGAAGGAAAGGGGGGCCGGCCCCCCTAGCCCTTGCCCAATTCGGTTTGGGCTAGGGGGGCGCGCGCCACCTCTTGGCCTGCCTCCTCTCTTCCACCACTAGGCCCATAAGCCCCAATAACTTCCCGAAGGGGGTTCCGGTAACCCCCGGTACTCCGAAACTTATCCGAAACGACCCGAACCATTCCGGTGTCCGAATATAACCTTCCAATATATGAATCTTTATGTATTGACCATTTTGAGACTCCTCGTCATGTCTGTGATCTCATCCGGGACTCCGAACAACCTTCGGTACATCAAATCACATAACTCATGATACATATCATCATCGAACGTTAAGCGTGCGGACCCTACGGGTTCGAGAACTATGGACATGGTCCACCAAAGTCCACACTTTGTTCTCTTACATGGATTCTATCTCAGATTTCATGGCCTCAAGCCATCTGTCGAAATCTGGGCTCATCATCGCTTCCTCATAGTTTGTAGGTTCATCATGGTCTAGCAATATGACTTCCAGAACAGGATTACCGTACCACTCTGGTGCGGATCGTACTCTGGTTGACCTACGAGGTTCGGTAGTAACTTGATCTGAAGTTTCATGATCATCATCATTAACTTCCTCACTAATTGGTGTAGGCATCACTGGAACTGATTTCAGTGATGAGCTACTTTCCAATTCGAGAGAAGGTACAATTACCTCATCAAGTTCTACTTTCCTCCCACTCACTTCCTTCAAGAAAAACTCCTTCTCTAGAAAGGATCCACTCTTAGCAACAAAGATCTTGCCTTCGGATCTGTGATACAAGGTGTACCCAACAGTTTCTATTGGGTATCCTATGAAGACGCACTTCTCCGATTTGGGTTTGAGCTTATCAGGATGAAACTTTTTCACATAAGCATTGCAACCCCAAACTTTAAGAAACGACAGCTTAGGTTTCTTGCTAAACCACAGTTCATACGGTGTCGTCTCAACGGATTTTTTTAGACGGTTCCCTATTTAACATGAATGCAACTTTCTCTAATGCATAACCCCAAAATGATAGTGCTAAATCGGTAAGAGACATCATAGATCGCACCATATCTAATAAAGTACAGTTACGACATTCGGACACAGCATTATGCTGTGGTGTTCCAGGTGGCGTGAGTTGCGAAACTATTCCACATTGTTTCAAATGAAGGCCAAACTCGTAACTCAAATATTCACCTCCGCGATTAGATCGTAGAAACTTTATTTTTTGTTAAGATGATTCTCAACTTCACTCTAAATTTCTTTAAACTTTTCAAATGTTTCAGACTTGTGTTTCATTAAGTAGATATACCCATATCTGCTCAAATCATCTGTGAAGGTCAGAAAATAATGATACCCGCCGCGAGCCTCAACACTCATCGGAACACATACATCGGTATGTATTATTTCCAATAAGTCAGTGGCTCGCACCATTGTTCCGGAGAACGGAGTCTTAGTCATCTTGCCCATGAGGCATGGTTCGCAAGCATCAAGTGATTCCAAAAGCCCACCAGCATGGATTTTCTTCATGCTCTTTACACCAACATGACCTAAACGGCAGTGCCACAAAGTAAGTTGCACTATCATTATTAACCTTGCATCTTTTGGCTTCAATATTATGAATATGTGTATCACTACAATCGAGATTCAATAAACCATTCACCCTGGGTGTATGACCACTGAAGGTTTTATTCATGTAAACAGAATAACAATTATTCTTTGACTTAAATGAATAATTGTATTGCAATAAACATGATCCAATCATATTATGCTCAACGCAATCACCAAATAACATTTATTTTAGGTTCAACACTAATCCTGAAGGTAAAGGGAGTGTGCGATGGTGATCTTATCAACCTTGGAATCACTTCCAATACACATCGTCACCTTGCCCTCAACTAGTCTCTGTTCATTTTATAACTCCTGTTTCAAGTTACTAATCATAGCAACTGAACTAGTATCAAATACCTAGGGGGTACTATGAATACTAGTAAAGTACACATCAATAACATGTATATCATACATACTTTTGTTCACTTTGCCATCCTTCTTATCCGCCAAGTATTTGGGGCAGTTCCGCTTCCAGTGATCATTTCCTTTGCAGTTAGAAGCACTCGGTTTCAGGCTTGGGTCTAGCTTTGGGCTTCTTCATGGGAGTGGCAACTTGCTTGCCATTCGTCTTGAAGTTCCCTTTCTTTCCCTTGCCCTTTTACTTGAAACTAGTGGTTGATACGTCTCCAACGTATCTATAATTTTTGATTGCTCCATGCTATTATATTATCTATTTTGGATGTTAATGGGCTTATTTTTACACTTTTATATTATTTTTGGGACTAACCTATTAACCTGAGGCCCAGCCCAAATTGCTGTTTTTTGCCTATTTTAGAGTTTCGCCGAAAAGGAATATCAAACGGAGTCCAAACAGAATGAAACCTTCGGGAGCGTTATTTTCGGAACAAACGTGATCCAGGAGACTTGGAGTGGACGTCAAGAATCAATTGAGGAGGCCACGAGGCAGGGGGGGCGCGACCTCCACCCTCGTGGGCCCCTCGTTTCTCCACCGACCTACTTCTTCCTCCTATATATATGCACGTACCCCGCAAACATCCAGGAGCGGAAAACCTAATTCCACCGCCGCAACCTTCTGTACCCAAGAGATCCCATCTTGGGGCCTTTTCCGGAGCTCCGCCGGAGGGGGCATTGATCACGGAGGGCCTCTACCTCAACTCCATGGCCTCTCCGATGATGTGTGAGTAGTTTACTTCAGACCTTCGGGTCCATAGCTAGTAGCTAGATGGCTTCTTCTCTCTCTTTGGATCTCAATACAAAGTTCTCCTCGATTCTCTTGGATATCTATTCGATGTAATCTTCTTTTGCGATGTGTTTGTCGAGATCCGATGAATTGTGGGTTTATGATCAAGTTTATCTACGAACAATATTTGAATCTTCTCTGAATTCTTTTATGTATGATTGGTTTATCTTTGCAAGTCTCTTCGAATTATCAGTTTGGTTTGGCCTACTAGATTGATCTTTCTTGCAATGGGAGAAATTCTTAGCTTTGGGTTCAATCTTGCGGTGCTCGATCCCAATGACAGAAAGGGAAATGACACGTATTGTATTGTTGCCATCGAGGATAAAAAGATGGGGTTTATATCATATTGCATGAGTTTATCCCTCTACATCATGTCATCTTGCTTAAGGCGTTACTCTGTTCTTATGAACTTAATACTCTAGATGCATGCTGGATAGCGGTCGATGTGTGGAGTAATAGTAGTAGATGCAGAATCATTTCGGTCTACTTTTCTCGGACGTGATGCCTATATACATGATCATGCCTAGATATTCTCATAATTATTCGCTTTTCTATCAATTGCTCGACAATAATTTGTTTACCCACCGTAATACTTATGCTATCTTGAGAGAAGCCACTAGTGAAACCTATGGCCCCCGGGTCTATTTTCCATCATACAAGTTTCCAATCTACTTTATTTTTCTATCTTTTACTTTCAATCTATATCATAAAAATATCAAAAATATTTATCTTATTATTATGATCTCTATCAGCTCACACTCTTGCAAGTGGTCGTGAAGGGATTGACAACCGATTTATCGTGTTGGTTGCGAGGTTCTTATTTGTTTGTTTAGGTACGAGGTGACTCGCGCGTGGTATCATACTAGATTGATACCTTGGTTCTCAAAAACTGAGGGAAATACTTACGCTACTTTACTGCATCACCCTTTCCTCTTCAAGGGAAAACCAACGCAGTGCTCAAGAGGTAGCAAGAAGGATTTCTGACGCCGTTGCCGGGGAGATCTACGCCAAGTCAAGACATACCAAGTACCCATCACAACCCTTATCCTTCGCATTACATTATTTGCCAGTTGCCTCTCGTTTTCCTCTCCCCCACTTCACCCTTGCTGTTTTATTCGCCCTCTTTTCCTTTCGCCCTCTCTTTCTGTTCGCCTCTTTTTCGCTTGTTTCTTGTTTGCTTGTGTGTTGGATTGCTTGCTTGTCATGATGGCTCAAGATAATACTAAATTGTGTGACTTTGACAATACCAACACTAATGATTTTATTGGCACTCCGATTGCTCATCTTACCGATGCTGAATCTTGTGAAATTAATACTGCTTTGCTGAATCTTGTCATGAAAGATCCGTTTTTTGGCCTTCCTAGTGAAGATGCCGCTTCCCATCTAAACAACTTTGTTGATTTGTGTGATATGCAAAAGAAGAAAGATGTGGATAATGATATTGTTAAACTTAAGCTATTTCCGTTTTCGCTTAGAGATCGTGCTAGAGCTTGGTTTTCATCTTTGCCTAAAAATAGTATTGATTCATGGAATAAGTGCGAAGATGCTTTTATCTCTAAGTATTTTCCTCCCGCTAAGATCATCTCTCTTAGAAACGATATTATGAATTTTAAGCAAGTTGATCATGAACATGTTGCACAAGCTTGGGAGAGGATGAAATCAATGACACGTAATTGCCCATCACATGGTTTAAATTTATGGATGATTATACAAAATTTTTATGTCGGATTGAATTTTGCTTCTAGAAATCTTTTAGATTCGGCCGCGGGAGGCACTTTTATGGAAATCACTTTAGGAGAATCTACAAAACTCCTAGATAATATTATGGTTAATTACTCTCAATGGCACACTGAAAGATCTACTAGTAAAAAGGTGCATGCAATTGAAGAGGTTGATGTTTTGAGTGGAAAGATGGATGAACTTATGAAATTGTTTGCTAATAAGAGTGCTCCTATTGATCATAATGATATGCCTTTGTCTACTTTGATTGAGAATAATAATGAATCTATGGATGTGAATTTTGTTGGTAGGAACAATTTTGGTAATAACGCGTATAGAGGTAATTTTAATTCTAGGCCGTTTCCTAGTAATTCATCTAATAATTATGGTAATTCCTACAACAATTCTTATGGAAATTATAATAAGATGCCCTCTGATTTTTAATTTAGTATTAAAGAATTTATTACTTCACAAAAGAGTTTCAATGCTTCGATTGAACAAAAATTGCTTAAGATTGATGAGTTGGCTAGGAACGTGGATATAATTTCTCTTGATGTTGATTCTTTGAAACTTAGATATATTCCACGTAAGCATGATATCAATGAGTCTCTTAAAGCCATGAGAATTTCCATTGATGAGTGCAAAGAAAGAACCGCTAGGATGCGTGCTAAAAGAGATTGTTTTGTAAAAGCATGTTCTTCTAGTTTTCATGATAATAAGGATGAAGATCTAAAAGTGATTGATGTGTCCCCTATTAAATCTTTGTTTTGCAATATGAATCTTGATAATGATGGGACTGGAGATGAGTCAACTTTAGTTAGAAGGCATCCCAATGATTCGAAGTTTTTAGGTCTTGATGCAAACATTGGTAAAAGTGGGATTGAAGAGGTTAAAACTTTAAATAGCAATGAACCCACCATCTTGGATTTCAAGGAATTTAATTATGATAATTTTTCTTCGCTAGATTCTGTTTCCTTGTTGCAATCCATGCTAAATTCTCCTCATGCTTATAGTCAAAATAAAGCTTTTACTAAACATATCGTTGATGCTTTGATGCAATCTTATGAAGAAAAGCTTGAGTTGGAAATTTCTATCCCTAGAAAACTTTATGACGAGTGGGAACCTACAATTAAAATTAAAATTAAATATCATGAGTGCTATGCTTTGTGTGATTTGGGTGCTAGTGTTTCCACGATTCCAAAAACTTTGTGTGATTTGCTAGGTTTCCGTGAATTTGACGATTGTTCTCTAAACTTGCACCTTGCGGATTCCACTATTAACAAACCTATGGGAAAGATTAATGATGTTCTTATCGTTGCAAATAGGAATTATGTGCCCGTAGATTTCATTGTTCTTTATATAGATTGCAATCCTTCATGTCCTATTATTCTTGGTAGACCTTTCCTTAGAACGATTGGTGCAATTATTGATATGAAGGAAGGGAATATTAAATTCCAATTTCCATTAAGGAAAGGCATGGAACACTTCCCTAGAAAGAAAGTTAAATTACCATATGAATCTATTATGAGAGCCACTTTTGGATTGCCTACCAAAGATGGCAATACCTAGATCTATCCTTGCTTTTATGCCTAGCTAAGGGCGTTAAACGATAGCGCTTGTTGGGAGGCAACCCAATTTTATTTTTATTCCTTGCTTTTTTCTCTTGTTTAGTAATGAAAATTTTATCTAGCCTCTTTTTTATTGTGTTTGTTGTGTTTAATTAGTGTTTGTGCCAAGTAGAACCATTGGGAAGACTTGGGGAAAGTCCTTTTGATCTTGCTGTAAAAAACAGAAACTTTAGCGCTCACCAGAATTGCTGGAATTTTTTATTGGAGAGTGCTATTTAGTTAATTATTTTTTCATATGATAAATAGATAAATTCCTCACGTCCAGCAATTTATTTTAAAAAAATTGGGTTCCAGAAGTTTGCGTTAGTTACAGATTACTATAGACTGTTCTGTTTTTGACAGATTCTGCTTTCCGTGTGTTGTTTGCTTATTTTGATGAATCTATGGCTAGTAAAAGAGTTTATAAACCATAGAGAAGTTGGAATATAGTAGTTTAACACCAATATAAATAAAGAATGAGTTCATTACAGCACCTTGAAGTGGTGTTTTGTTTTCTTTTGCTGACGGAGCCCACGAGATTCTCTTGTTAAGTTTTGTGTTGTGAAGTTTTCAAGTTTTGGGTAAAGATTCGATGGATTATGGAACAAGGAGTGGCAAGAGCCTAAGATTGGGGATGCCCATGGCACCCCAAGGTAAAATACAAGTACACCAAAAATTCTAAGCTTGGGGATGCCCCAGAAGGCATCCCCTCTTTTGTCTTCATTCATCGGTAACTTTACTTGGAGCTATATTTTATTCACCACATGATATGTGTTTTGCTTGGAGCGTCGTCGGTGTCAAAACTGGCGGATCTCGGGTAGGGGGTCCTGAACTGTGCGTCTAAGGCGGATGGTAACAGGAGGCAGGGGACACGATGTTTACCCAGGTTCGGGCCCTCTTGACGGAGGTAATACCCTACGTCCTGCTTGATTGTTCTTGATGATATGAGTATTACAAGAGTTGATCTACCATGAGATCAAAGAGGCTAAACCCTAGAAGCTAGCCTATGGTATGATTGTATGTCATCCTATGGACAAAAACCCTCCAGTTTATATAGGCACCGGAGGGGGCTAGGGTTACACAAGGTCGGTTACAAAAGGGGGAGATATACATATCCGTATTGCCTAGCTTGCCTTCCACGCCAAGTAGAGTCCCATCCGGACATGTGGCGAAGTCTTCAATCTCGTATCTTCATAGTCCAACAGTCCGGCCAAAGGATATAGTCCGGCTGTCCGAAGACCCCCTAATCCAGGACTCCCTCAGTAGCCCCTGAACCAGGCTTCAATGATGATGAGTCCGGCGCGCAGTGTTGTCTTCGGCATTGCAAGGCGGGTTCCTCCTCCGAATGAACCATGGAAGAGTTTGAAATACAAGGATAGTGTCCGACCCTGCAAAATAAGTTCCACATACCACCGTAGAGAGAATAATATTTCCACAAATCTAATCTGCTGACACGTTTTGATAGCATGACATCACGCCACAGCCCGGTTATTATTCGAACCATTTTTCTTAACCAGCTTCACACATAACGCGAGGTGGTTTCCTTGACACATCTTGTCAAAGCAGAGATCGTGTTCCCCTTATCACGGGATTCTCATCAATACGGACGTGGGTAACCCAACCGCACCATCAATTTCGGTGCCTGGGGAATAAGCGGTTTTGCCAGGCAAGTGGGGAGACACATCGCCTCTTCCTCCCTTATAAAGGGACAAATATTTACTTTTTTCACCCATGCTTCCTTCCTCCCCGCTTACCCATTCCCACACACTCGAGCTCTAGCGCCCAAGCTCGCGTTCTTCTTCTCAAACCACTCCAAGCATGTCCGGAGCAGGAGGCAAGTGGATGGTCTCCTCCGTCACGGAGGAGAACATCAAAAAGTTACGGTGTCACAGCCCTAGAATTGCTTGTAGTTAGTTGCATCTGTGAGACTCCATGCATCATGTTTAAATTCAATTTGAAATTTGAATTGGGGATGTTCAAACCCTAGCACCAAATGAATTC